>NW_027643210.1:247500-259636 GCF_032717465.1 Coenobita brevimanus | reverse complement strand
TCTGCTGCCTGAAAGATTATATGAAACACTGGCCTTTATATATTTCAACCTAGTGACACTGATCATAATTCTAAACTCACACACTAATGTATGGAATTCTAAGCTCACTCTGAAATGTATGGAACTATCATCATTATTACCATCATCATCATCATTATCATCATCTCAGTGCCCACTAAATTATGAGATGGATGGCACCCAGAAACAAGAAAAGCCATGCAGAAAAGCAAGTAGAATATCAACAATCAGTCACTGAGACAGATATACAAATTCATACATCAATTAAAACCGACTTTTTTCCTCAACATCATAAGCAAAATCCATGTGCAGTTATTTTGTTTTTATCTTTTAGATGCATTTCACAGATGCATGAGGTGCAGAGTCACTGCTTCCATTACTATGGTGAAATTGTACACAACCCTTGTCATGTACCGGTACAGACATCTCTAAACACACTACAGTATATAATTTTTCTTTTTTTGCTTCCTCAGTTTAAACACATCCTTTCTCAGACGTACCTTTACTATCATCCTGTTTCCTTTATAATGGCTCCAACTTAGTGTGTGTCATTTTGGGAAGTGAAAATTAATTTTTGCAAATTTCTTTAGTGAGGGGGTTTTAAAAATATGTTATAGGAGGTGAAGAATTAAAATCTGCAATTACTTCTGGGAACTGCACAACATTAAGCTTAGTAAATCTACGTTTGATTAAAAACACATAAACTGCTCTCGGAAAACAATATATATCAATTCTAGCTTCTCAAAATGTCAGGTAAAGCTATGAAAATTTTAGTTTCTCTTCATAAACATATCCTAGTAAGCATAAAACATATCCTTGTAATCATATAACAACATCAGAAAGTAATGATATCAGTTTTAAAAAATGTTTAAACAAGTTTCATGAGGTCTTGCTTTGATTCGTTCGTGGACATCAGCTGCCGACTTGTTTCTTGGCTTCTGATATAGCCCTCAGGTTTCTCATGTGCATACACCCTGCCTGCTGCCTCTGTGGCTTGTTTTACACACCACTCTATAGACAGCATTTTAGGGTCACTGTGGAACTTGCATGGGCTCGTCAATGAACTTCTTTACTTCCGCTGTAGTCCCGTTAGACCAGTCAATCAGCTCCAACAGGGAAGAAGCACTGGGGTTGATGGAAGGTGTCTGCCTGGGTCGTACAGAAAGATCTCCCAATGTGTTATCATCTCCACCTCTCATGTCAACAATCTTTTGGACATCAGCTCTCCTCTCCTCACTGTCATCTGAGCACAAGAGTGTCTGGATTATCATTGCGCTGAATGCATACCATGCTGAGTGCTGGTTGGCTGGCAAAATGGCATCCGCTACAGCCTTCTTTTGCAGCCTAAGTAGCCGCAGCTGAAACAAGATGTGGCGTGTGCCTTCTATCCAAGAGCATTTTACTTTTATGCTGAACCAGAAGGGGTTGTACACACCAACAATGTATTCCACAATCAGTCTTAAGTTTTTAAGGGCTTTACCTTTAAGGCCATGTTTTGAAACCCATGTGTGACAAAGCCTGTTGCTGTTGTCAACCACCTTGAATGGCTCACTGGATCAGTTTCAAGAAGGGCCAGATCTGTGGGAAGTTCTCCTGTCCTTGTGGCATGTGTGATCTTATTCCCGTACACTTGATCAGCAGAGATCCTTTATGACACTGTCACTCAGTGAAATAAGGGGCTCTCCAACTGAGAGTCTGGTGAATGAAGGATCAGTTTTTAGTTCTGTAGCAAATGTCCAGCATCTTGCTAATGTTACCTGTCCATTTGTTGTTAGACAGGGTCTTCCCATCCAGTGCTGTCACATTCACTTCACCTTTCTCTGAAATCTTCATCTTAGGTGATTTCAGGCTTCAATACCACCTCAGGCTCTCCATTCACTGATCCACCTGGTGAACAAGCCTACGTTTCCTTGCATAAAAAGCCTTCTTCCTTGCATTAACGGAGTCACCTGGAGAGAGAGAGAGAGAGAGAGAGAGAGAGATGGGTATTAAGTGGATAATGAGTGCCCCTCATACCATAATAATAATAATAATAATAATAACAATAATAACAATAACAATAATAATAATAATAATAATAGTAATAATGTACAGTTTTCTTCTTCAATACAGGTGATGGATGACTATAAACACTTTCTTGATGTAGTGTTCTAACCTAACGTGGCAACAGGACAACAACGGCTGCTACTGATGCCCACCACCACTACACTGCTAAGGCTTACTGAGTCCCTGGGGCGGGAATGAGGCGTAGGTACAAGGAGACACACCGCCTAATCTTTACACCCTGTCGCTCACCATATCAACCCCATCACCGTGTGTGTGTGTGTGTGTGTGTACTTACCTGCCATGACAAGGGTGTAGGTGAGGCCCAGTAACATCCACCCTTGTATAAGATGAAGGTCACTCCATATGCTGATGCACAGTACGGCACCAGGTCGTCACTGTCTATGGCTGGATCTGCCAATAATACGACAGCTTACACGGTGTCTATCATAACCTAATCCAATACAACCCAACCTAATCTTACGTGAATTATCCTCCGTAGCAGCAGGAGTAAATTACACCATATGCGATGTTATCCAGAGAATTAGGACATTAGGGTGAATAAGCATCCATGGGAGTCGCGTAACAAATTCTTGCACGTCAACTAAAACTGACTGATTACATGAACATTATAGCGCCAAACGACAATGGCTACATGGCACTAGAGAGAGGTAAACAAAAGGGTAGTGGTCCTGACGTTGATGTGGTGTGGCGTTAATGTGGTGTGGCATTGATGTGGCTTGACAATGAAGTGATTTTGGCACCGAAGAAGTTGGGGGTTTAAAGTGGGTTTGTCACTGAAATGGCTTGGCTATGATGCATCTTGGTTGGTTAGTTAAAAGGTAAGAGCTTGACTGGAAGCAGGAAGAGTGTACGTCATTGGGCGGTCCTTTAGATATCCCTGCCATGTAACTGAATATCCATCTTGATAGAATTGGAGGGAAACTAAATACCGCAAGAAACACGGAAATATCAAGAAGGGAGAATGGACTGAGGAGACGTGGAAGACAGGAAGGAGAGGAAGATGAGAGACAAAAAGGCCCCATTTAGTTGCCTCTTATGACAAGCAGGGATACTGGGGAAATATTACCTCACCCAGGGGACCCCAATGAGAACACAGTATAATAAAACACTGCCTCACTTCGTCATACACAGGCAGCCATATTCCTCAGTGCAGTTGACGTCATTTCCTTCTTTCTCTTGTTTCCCTATTAACTGTTTTCCTCTCCTCTTCTTCCATTTCCTTCCTATCTCTCCTTTCTTCTTCCCTCCTTACCATTCTGTTTCTTCCAACAATTCAATCATCTGCTCTCCTTAGCGATTCATGACCATCACACAATTACTCATCCCCTTTCCCTTCTTCCCTCCCCCCTCCCTTCCTCTTCCTCGATCCATTTTCTCTTCACTGTCGAAGGGAAGGTCACTGACTTTCCCCTGCTCAAATCTTAAATCCAAAGTGGTTATCTGCCTTGATGACCCTTGCCTATGTAACAGATTTAGATCTATTTTAGTCAAGTAATCTCAACTATTCACAAATTCATTCTCCTCCTTCTATTGATATACACATTCAGTTACTCAGACGCTGAAGGATTACAACACAAAGCAGTACAGTCTCTTAAGCTATGAATGGCTACAGCATAGTGCATTACAAATACTAAGACTAATAAAGAGTATGTGGATGTGGTTGAGAACATTAGGAGAAATACACTGAGGTGGAGAGAATGGAGAATGAAAGACTGACTAAGAGGGTGTATGTAGGTGAGGTGGAGGGAGGGAGAGGGAGGGGTAGACCGAGGATGAGGTGGAGGGATGGAGCTGAGAGGTATTATCCCATAAGGGGTGGCCATTTGACTTTGAGTTAGTTGTTTTACGTGGAGGGGCACTAACCCTCCACCAACCCACTTGTTGACACGTAGGGAGCACGTATGGTTTGGTTATATGGTTACCACCCAGCGTTGTAAATGGTTTCTTGGCTTACAGGAAACTATTTGGCTGGTCACTCAATGTAAAGCCACCTGTAAAGGAAAGAAAAGCAATAAGAAGTGACAGGAAAGATGGGAGAAATAGGAAGAGAGGAGGGCAGACACAGAAAAAGAATGATAAAGGCTAAGGAAGAAGTAGGCAGCACTACATCAAGTGAGTGGATGATGGTGAGAAATAGGAAGAGAGGAGGGCAGGCACAGAAAAAGAATGACAAAGGCTAAGGAAGAAGTAGGCAGCACTACATCAAGTAAGTGGATGATGGTCGCCACCACCTACCACAAATTACACTAGAGCTGATGGTTATAAAATTATTGGCAGACGTTTCCAATCAAATGAAGTAAAAGAAAAAAAAATATTTGACTGGGTTATACACATACTGAACAAAAATTTAGGACTGTGGTACACTGCGGCATGGTAGTTACACTTTAAAGTCGCCTGAACTAGCCAAACATGTTCATAGCTTTAAAAAAATTCTCTCTCACAAACACTGATAGGTGCAATAACAGTGGAATATCGTGGAAATTACTATTAGTTTTCCACTGCAAATTAAGTTGTAGACTAAAATTTCATCGTTCAGTATATTCTGTTAATGGTACTATTAGATCTGTACACCACCAAACGCAAACCCAAGCGACGCAACTCACCCCGTCCGTGTGTCCAGTGGGTTCTCCCTCTGCCCAGTTGGTGTAGGTGACGGTGGTTTGGTCGACCCAGTGGAAGCCATCGTTGTACTGCATACCCAGCCACAGGTCCTGCCCCGCACCTGACACCAACGCTGTCATGTACGCTGTGGCCGAAGCGAGAAGGATTGTTAAGCGTACGAACACTAGCTATCAAAACTATCCTTATCACTACAGAAGTTTTAATGATATGATTTTAAGGGATGACATGGAGGTGATTTGTTTGTGGCCACCCCTTGCAGGATTGGGGAGTCAGGCAATAGATAGACAGATTTCATTAAGCATTTTTCCAGCACTCGCACACGGCAGCAAGAGTGAACATGCCGATATAAAGAGTTTCCCAGGACTAGATATACTAAGTAAATTTTGAATAATAAATGCTATAAATATGGCTCCAATTCTTAGCGGTAGGTGGTGGCGACCATCATCCACTCACTTGATGTAGTGCTGCCTACTTCTTTCTCAGCCTTTATCATTCTTTTTCTGTGCCTGCCCTCCTCTCTTCCTATTTCTCCCATCTTTCCTGTCACTTCTTATTGCTTTTCTTTCCTTTACAGGTGGCTTTACATTGAGTGACAAGCCAAATGGTTTCCTGTAAGCCAAGAAACCATTTACAACGCTGGGTGGTAACCATATAACCAAACCATACGTGTTCCCTACGTGTCAGCAAGTGGGTTGGTGGAGGGTTAGTGCCCCTTCCCGTAAAACAAATAACTCAAAGTCAAATGGCCACCCCTTATGGGATAATGGCGTCTGGCAATAGATAGATAGATAGATTCTTAACCGTTGCAGAGTAACAAATACTGGTGACCTGATGAATACACTGAGAGAGAGAGAGAGAGAGAGAGAGAGAGAGAGAGATCATTGGTAAAGTCCTCTGTAACCAAAACTCCACAACGGTTGAGAAAGAACCCATCGCTTCCTGGAGTTGAAACATCAGGTCTTGGGGCATCCTGTATATAAAAGTAAAGCATCAAGCATATGAAGTCGACTATTTACTAGTTAACAAGGGTCTGAATGTTCAATTAGGAAGCGATAAGTGAGCTGGACAGAGAGCAGTAAGTGAGACGGACAGGGATGGTAGTAAGCGATGGAGCAGAATTGAATTATTTTGCCCTGTTAGCAATATTACTTTGTGAGTGTCATCAGCATCAGTGGCAACTACATTTCTCTACAAAATTTGGAATCAGAGTGGCAAGATAAGGGTGGAGTGAGGGGATAGGTGTGGAGGGCAAGCAAAGAGTGGAGTGAGGGGATAGGTGTGGAGGGCAAGCAAAGAGTGGAGTGAGGGGATAGGTGTGGAGGGAAAGAAAAGAGTGGAGTGAGGGGACAGGTGTGGCCAGAAAGAGCTGGAATGGCAGTGGGTACTGATGAAGAGTAGGGGCAGCATATACGCTAAACGTGGATGCTGTGGTTTGGATGATAATTTAATGGGTGAGGTGAAGACGAAGACTGACATAAAATAAGTCCCTTGAAAACAGTAATAAGCAGGACAGAACCACGCAGGTGAACGAAAAAACTACCTGAGTAAAGTCAAAAGGTGAGCATAATACGACTGCAAGTGGAAATGTGAATAAAAGACTGAAATAAAGGTGCCAAACATGAAACAGTGAACATGGGTAAATAAATAAATAAAAATGGGGAACTGCAGAATACAGCCCCCCAGCTGTCCTCGTTTCACAGTACACAGTCCTTCAAGATGGGCGAATGTATAGTGAATGAGAGTGAAGGCTAGTATGAGAATATGTAGGAAAGCAGAGTACAAGTAATAAAAAAGTGTACAAAAAAAGGTCGTATCATAAGTGTCTTTGGAAATGTAATACCTCTGCCATAGCGACTTATTCTGCACCGTGCACTGAAATATCCTCGTGTTTTATTTATGTAAACAATGCGGATATTAACACGAAAGAATATTATGACAATCTGTCCGTCATCCGGCATTCCTCTCTCCAGTTCACACCCCTCTCGCATACAATTCCATTCCACCTCTCCAAAAAACAAAGATTTAAATAGCATACAAGGGAGTAAGAAGCTGTAATCTGCAAAATATATCGTGAAGGAACAGGGACGTGGAGCAGTACCCACCTTGCTCTGCCGCTGAGTGTACGCTGGCCAGGTCCACCCCGCTGCCCTGCTCCTGACATGCTGTTCGGGCCAAGGCAAACGAGGTCAGGGTGAGGTTCACTTGCACGCACTTGCTTCCTGGGGGTCACACATCACCATCAGCATCAGTAACAGCAGCAGTAGCATCATCAACAGCAGTGGCAGTAATGTACAGTATCATTTTATCACACACATAATCATCATCTTTATAAGTCACCATCAGCATTATAATTATTTTTAACATCATCACTGCTATCATTACCAGTTACTACTACTACTACTCCTACTACTACTATTATTACTACTACTACTGTAATATGGTGGGTAGGGTCCACGAACAGACAAAGGGTACCATCAGAAGTAAGAGAAATATCAACACAAGGCCTAATGAAGTGGGCTGTGCATCCAGTCACATTCATTTTTTTTATACTTCCACATTTCCAGTTCCATCTCACAGGCAACGAGTCACACACATGGCTCCTTCACATAATCAGTTCACTCTTGTATTGCTTCTGAACGGCAAACCTTGTGTGTTTAATATATAAACAGATTATCGATCACTTTATTGCCCGTTGTAATCCAGCCTACACACCCAGCACATACTATCTCTCTATCTATTGCCATATGCCTCAATCCCGTACAGGATGACCACAAACAAATCGCCTCCACGTCGTCCTGTCCTCCGCCATTTCACTGCCCTGCTCCTAACTCACACCCCCCTCTCTCATATACCTCTCCACCCTATCCCTTCATCTCATCCTCGGCCTCCCCTTCCCTCTCCCCCCCCTCCACCTCACTCACATACACTCTCCTCATCAGTATCTCACCCTCCATCCTCTCCACATGGCCAAACCACCTCAGTGTGTTCCTCCTAACGCTTCCTATCACATCCACATCCCCACCACAACGCTCCTTTATATCCTCATTTGTCAGCCTCACTTGAAGTACCAAACTCACGCCACACCAAAGTTTTCCACCCACAGCTTACTGTTGTTAATTCTGAGTACTAAAACACCATCAAACACTCCTCTTGCAGATTCAGCATTCAGCCCTCTTCTTCATATCTTAACCCTCTCAGCACCAACCACGTCACCACACTGCTTTCCGATAGCGTCACATTTACCTCTGCGTTCATCACAACACCTATATATTAAAAACCTCTCACCATTTCAACTCTCTTCACCAGCACAATATAAGTGAGTCATCTTTCTCAACAACCATTACTTAACTTTTTTCTATATTAATTTTCAGACGTGACAGCTTGCATACAAAAAAAAGTACAAGTTAGTAAAGAGCTCATTTACTTTCAGCCTTCAATACGGCATCATCTGCGTCCATTTAGTATAATTATTCCTTCCACACCATTTTTTTATTTAAGTTCTTTAATTACCATTCAGTAAAAGCCCCAACATGTCTCACCACCTTCGTTCGTATTACCCTAACTCATGTTTTCATCTCTTTCATAACCTCAACTATTTTCTATACTGAACAAGAAAGTAAACATTATACACTACCTCAAAATGACGCGTGGCTTTACACAGGCTTCGCTACCATCAGAGAAACGCTTTACAACATTCAACTGTTTCCCTTCCATAATATGAGGTAAATAACATCATATGATCCCTTCCATGATATTACCTATTCATACTACAAGTTATTTTTTATTTTTAGATCCATTAATGCCAAATACTTATTCCTTTTCACCTGCTTTCTTCACAATCAGTCTTAATGTAAATATATCCCACGATCCTCACATACTCTGCCACTCCAGAACCTCTGTGTTATCACCAATCACATATTCTGATATTTATTTTGCTCTCTCTCTCTCTCTCTCATACAGCGTTCCTACGGCATTCACCACAATTATTCTCCATGTATTTCAAGCGTACAATTTTCCTCGCCACTAATATTACAGTTTTACACATCCTGGTCTTCTGACATACCAGATTTAAACAGGTAATTGCTCTTCTTTGTATTAACTCATTTCTACATACATCAGATTCCTCCTCAATGCTTTTTTTTTCTTTCACTGTACTCTGCCTTCACGTCTCGCCATTCTGTTCCTCTGTTAGTCGATAACCTTGCAGCTATAACTACACACACACACACACACATCACTGGTACTCATAACCCATCACTGTAAACACTTCACAAGATTTCTACATCCATTTTTTTCCATTTCTTTGACCCTAATTCCTCTGTAAACAATTTTGGTCAATTCTGCATCCGTGATATGATCTTGATTTTGTAATGTCATTTTTTATTCATTCTCTTTGCCCTGCTGCGGATGTTGCTGATGGCACTGTGCAGATGACCCTCGTGTGGTGTGGTGTGGTGAGGATCTGTCCCTTCTCTCCTTGGAGCTAAGATATGAATAAATGTGTGTGTGTGTGTGTGTGTGTGTGTGTGTGTGTGTGTGTGTGTGTGTCGATGAGTAAATTGAGAGTGTGTCGTCCTGTCCCGGCTACTCCCTTTTCTTTGCGGGAAGCAGCCTAGGTATACAGATAGATAGATAGATTTTGGGGGAAGCAGCCAAGGTATATAGATAGATAGACAGATTTTTGGGGAAGCAGCCTAGGTATATAGACAGATAGATAGATAGATTTTGGGGGAAGCAGCCAAGGTATAAAGATAGATAGATAGATTTTGCCCTTCATTACTATCCCAAATCGTCCTTTTTGAGTTACCAAAATCTACCCGAACCTAACCTAATCTAAACCAGTCTTACCAGATCTAACTGAACAACACCCAGCCCAACTACACCTAACCAAGCCTAACATAACGCTGGTTCCATCCTCTCCTCACTGCTCCATGCTCTTCCGGGTAAATATTTAACCTGAATTTCACCCTTGTTTATATCCATTTGGGAACACGTTTCATAAACAGATAATGGTGGTACACGAGGGAAATACCAGCGGCCACAACGATATCTAAAGTAGCTTTGGTTATGTGAAAGAACTCGACTCACCAGGATGTGTGTGAGAGAGAGAGAGAGAGAGAGGACTTAGTTAAAGTAGATTTACACCAATGAACCATACAAGGGTTTTGACACAGACACCCACCATGTGTCCCTGATATAATGAGGTGAGGCAGCGCGGCCACCACCTGCCTTGCTGAGAGAGGGACGTACCGGTGTGTAGCCAGCCGTGAGGGCAGTGTCCTGCTGGGGGTTGTGTGGTGTGCTGTGGTGGGTGTGTGACGCCGTGTGGTCGTCTACACACACGACCCATGGTGTACCCACAGTTCTTGTCGTTCCAGTAGTCCTGCTTGTGTGTGTACATGCTGACACAGTCCTCCTCACCTGCACACAAGGGGACATTTGGATAAAGTATATTGATATCACCAAAGTTAGCATCGTCATTATCATAATGATTGTCATCGTCATCACCATCAACGTCAGTCTTCGTCATTGTCATCGTATTAATTTTTGCCATCATGGTACTCAACGTTATACTATTCACCATCATTGGCATTAACACTTGAATCATTACCATTCCCATATTATCACCCCAGGTAACATCATCATCATCAAAGAAGCTGTCTTCTTATACCTGTTTCCCAAACCAGTGGAAGGGGTAGGATCAAAGTATATACCGTATATGTCTATATAAATATACTGTATATATATTATACACTTTTGTCATAATTCTCGACTCAGATACACGACACTAAAAGATAGGAATAGCTTAGATTCTGCACATTAGCATCATCATCAACAAACATCATCCTCAGTATCATTGTTACCACATTAATCATGACAGGCTGGGGTACATCTACGATTTCTAGGACTGATGAAAAATGTTACAATTAATTCTATACAGGCGCTTCAGTACGATAACATCTTTTTATATTCTGCTACAGCACCAGGCAAGTCTAATAAGCTAAACAGAGTCCTCTATGGCTGACGAGGGTACTGGAAGCTGTCACTCTCTCCCCCTAGTTCAAAAAGTCTCTCTTACACTAAATACAGTTGTCAGAAAATAACTAAATATAATACAAAAGACGTGTTCAGGCTGAAGAGGTTAATAAACAGGAACAAAAGATAGCAGGTGGTCTCTCATTTTACCCCATGCCTGGTGTAGGGGCCCGAGGCTAGGCTGCTGTAGTCCAAAATAACCAAGGGTAAACGAGAGGCCGATGCCATAACTGATATTACTTAACTTGTAATTCACTTCCAGCCACTTTTGGGGAATTCAAACCTACCTGCATATAACGTTCTGAGTAAAACAGGAAGTTGTTTCCCTTAGTGTACTTGCATGGAGAGGAAACTGTATGATGGTGAAATATGTTGTCTATCTATCTATCTATTGCCAGATGCAAGATAGGGCTGGTGACACAGGGCTCTCCTGGTCGCCATCAAACGACTGTGCCACAAACCATGCTCGTCAGGGGAGAAGTGCAGATTCGGCCTTGAATTTTACTGACATCCGTGGTCTTAGTATCAATCTGAATTCTGTTCACATCTTCCTTGAATCCATATCTCCACCTGCCGTATACCACACACAAGCCCAAGTCTCTCCCTCTACTGACTTAAGCTAATACAGTTTTCCTGGTTACCATCTCCTCACTAACTTTCACAACAAGGTAGACACTTGTTGCTATAGTAAATCTGAATATTCAATTGACACTATCATCACTTCTTATTTTGATTACTCATTGTACAAACTAATTCACAGTAATATAATCAAATATATCTTTACAGTTTATCGTTCCCCCAATGCCTCACCAGAACCCAGTATATTTGACTCATATCCACACAGATTAACCTTACCCTTACTGCATTACAACAACTGAAAGAGACTCAGAACATAGCAAGAAGAATAATTCATAACTCAGTAATTACAAATGAACTACCTCCCCTACAGGTAAGACAGCATTATTTTACAGATACTTTTATGGCAAATGCATAGGTGAAGTTGCATCGTAGAGGGTGTGGCCAGAGACGTGTTTATGTGCTGGGAATTATAAACCTGTAGAATGTCTGGGCTAAGGACTTTATCAATTTAATCACTGGACACAGAACAAGATTTTGTCATGTTCTTGAAAATCCCCGTAAGATATTAGAAGCTTGTTGAACATACGAGTATTATGATCAGTTATATATGGTCTGCCCTTTCCTCTCCTCCAACCTTCTTTCCTTCCATCCTCTTCTGTCTTTCTTTCCTTCATTCTTTCCTCGTCCTTCTGCCTACGGGTGACTTTACACTCCCTCTTCTGTCTTTCTTTCCTTCATTCTTTCCTCTTCCTTCTGCCTGTGGGTGACTCTACACTGAGTGACAAGCCAAATGGTTTCCTGTACATCAGGAAAC
>NW_027643210.1:150000-242500 GCF_032717465.1 Coenobita brevimanus | reverse complement strand
TCGTCTCCTGAGGCGGCCACACAGGTACCGTGTTCAGGGGCTGCGGGGCGAGATGGGAACGTGAGACAGGGGCAAACGGCCGAGATATTTATTTATTTTTTTTGTGTCCGACTTTGGGCATAGGCTACACAGCCTGCTCTCAAGGCCCAATAGTCCTCCATACAATACACCTCTACATGTCACCACTTCGGCGCTAACACCCACCGTCCATATTGCCTACATGCTAGGGCTGTCTCATACAGGACTGGTGTATTGGTATTAGCAGGGGTATTTTTACATGTCAGCGGGTCTTCTGGTAGATCAGTAAAGTCTGATTTCATGAAATTCAAATCCTTAAACTGTTCCCTGCCCCAGCGGAGATTTGAACCTGGGTCCGGTAGGACTGCAGGCCACCTCTCTACCGACTGAGCCAGGGGCGAACGGGCAAGATGTGAACCTGAGGTAGATGAAAGAGAGAGAGAGGAGACGGAGGGCAGGGGGAAGTGACGAAAAGGAGCAGCGTGAGGGAAGGTCAGGTTGGCAGAAGGGTGCTGAGAAAGAAGAAGAGAGACGTGAAGGAGGAAGAAACGGGAGGAGGGGAATAGGAAAGGAACGAGAGAGAGAGAGAGAGAGAATGAACGTAAGCAGGGGTAGGGAAAAGACAGCTAATATGTCCTTTAAGCTGACTAACACTGTCTTGGGGTATGAGGCACAGAATCAAACTTCTTCGTACTTCACTGGTTAAAATGTGCAGTAATAAAAATTCTATCTATCTATCTATTGCCAGACGCCCTAATCCCATACGGGGTGGCCACAAACAAATCGCCTCCACGTCGCCCTATCCCCCGCCATTTCACTGCCCTGCTCCCAGCTCACACTCCCCTCTCATATACCTCTCCACTCCATCCCTCCATCTCATCCTTGGCCTCCCCCTCCCCCCTCCACCTCACATACACTCTCCTAGTCAGTCTCTCACCATCCATCCTCTCCACATGGCCTAAAAATATTCAGAGTGACATATAAGATGTGGCAGAGCTCTTTCAACCTACACGGCTCATCCTCTGCCCAGTAGGTGAAGTCAACCGGGTCTCCGTTAACCCATTCGAAGCTCCAAACACCCTCGGACGACTCGGAGCTCGAAAGACCAATCCACACTGGACTGCCGAGCTCACCCACCAGAGCCGAGATGAAGGATGCTTCGTACCTGTGGGAGGTTCATCATCATCATCATCATCATCATCAACATTATTCCCACCTAAACATATGGTCCTACTGAGATGAGAAGACATACGAGTGAGAATAGCTGTTCAGAATATAACCTCACGTGTGTAACAAGCTGTAGGTTATTAGTTCTCTAGTATATTTTCTCACAGACGCACTACACATACACCTGCCAGATAGTAATCCATTGACTTAAAAAAGAATGTGCTAAACCCTTTTCACATGCCCCGCCATACATATTCATATAACCAGCGCGATCCCTTGTCAGTTCCTTAGCATCAACTTCACCTTGCTTTCTCACACAAACTTCTACATATCCATCCGCCTTCTTGGCCGCCATGCCTCCCCCACCTCCAGCCTCACATATACTTTTTCACCCTCTATATTGTGCTAAAGATGAATGCCTTAACATGGTGGTGTCGATGTAACAAGGAACTCCGCTGCCCCGTAACACAAATTTACCACAACTCCCTATATTTCAAATGGATGATGGACAGCTGCAGAAGAGTAACTTTAGTCTGCATTACACCACGTTCATATCCAGATTATTACAGGGCCATAAAAGCAATGATATCTACATCCATTTCCTCCATATGACTGCCGCATCAAAGTGCCCTTTTTCCTATCCTATTACCAGCAGCCTTTCTTAAGTAAGTCACTGTTTCTTAGCCCAACCAATCTACTCACTTCACACACATTCCTCGACAGTCCTATTTCGCCACTCTTACTCTTGGCTTTTCACATCCAAGCCATATTAAACTTTACTGTATACTACTAAAAAAAGTTAAGGGACATTTGGAAATATTGCTAGGAAAACTGACCCATGAAACTTACGAACTTGAATGAGTTTGGAAATTTAATTTAATCTTTTGAGAACACTGCATAAAAAAATATAAAGTTCAAACATTGTCAAAACATTTGTCTTAAAGTAGGAGGTTAATTGCTGCATTTTACAACGGCACATCTCTTGCAGATGATATTGTGTTGTTAAGTGAAGACGAAGGGGACCTGCAAGGCTTGGTGGATGAGTTTGGGAGAGTGTGTAAGAAACGGAATCTAAAGGTGAATGTAGGGAAGAGTAAAGTTATGGTCTTTGAGAGAGGTGAAGTCAGTGAATGTACAGCGAGGTTGGATGGTGAGGAATTGGATAATGTGAGTACGTTTAAGTACTTGGGTAGTGTGATAGTAAGGATGGAGGTTTGGAGGGTGAAGTGCTTGAAAGGGTACAACAATGAAGAAAGGTTGCTGGTTCCTTGAAAGCAGTGATAAGAAACAGGGAAGTGAGCATGGAAGTGAAAGAGTTACTACATGACAGTTTTGGGATACCAACTCTAACGTACGGAAGTGAAGCTTGGACGTTGTTGGAAGGACACAAGTCAAGAGTGAGAGCAGTGGAAATGAGTTATTTAAGAGAAGCCTGTGAAGTCACAAGGAGAGACAGGCTGACAAATGAGGATATAAAGGAGCGTTGTGGTGTGGATGTGATAGAAAGCGTTAGGAGGAACACACTGAGGTGGTTTGGCCATGTGGAGAGGATGGAGGGTGGGAGACTGACGAGGAGAGTGTATGTGAGTGAGGTGGAGGGGGGGAGAGGGAGGGGGAGGCCGAGGATGAGGTGGAAGGATGGCGTGGAGAGGTATATGAAAGAGGGGGGTGTGAGTTGGAAGCAGGGCAGTGAAATGGCGGGGGACAGGGCAACGTGGAAGCGATTTGTTTGTGGTCACCCCGTAAGGGATTAGGGCATCTGGCAATAGACAGATAGACAGACATCTCTTATCAAATGTGACGATGGCGAGAGTGACCATCAACTGATACAAGCTACACATCAACGCTGCATGAATCGAATGACACTGTGAAGAGTTGCTTGATGGATGACAGCCCATTCCAGCTGCAGAGACTGGATTAGCTGCTGGTGTTGTATTGCCCTGCACGTGACGTATGTGGGTTTCTCCACTGCAGGTGTAGGAACGTCTGAAGGTTTTTTTTTTTTTTTTTTTTAATGCAAGGAAGAAGGAACCAAAAGGCCATGAGCCCGCAGTAACAGTTCCCTCCAAGAGAAAAGCAAAATACAATAGAGAGCCAAATTCAAGATCCGATCATTTTGAGATGCCTGGACACACTACGTTTGAAAGACTGAAGATCATAGGCAGCAGGAAATACAGACAGAGGGAGACAGTTCCACAGCTGACCTGTTGCATAAATGAAAGACTGGGAGTAACGGTTGTCGAGGAGTGTCTGGTAATGTTTGTGTGGTGACTGTTTTATGTGCCTAGTTGTGTTGTGTGGTGACTGTTTTCAGTGCCTAGTTGTGTTGTGTGGTGACTGGTTTATGTGCCTAGTTGTGTTGTGTGGCGACTGTTTTATGTGCCTAGTTGTGTTGTGTGGTGACTGTTTTATGTGCCTAGTTGTGTTGTGTGGTGACTGGTTTATGTGCCTAGTTGTGTTGTGTGGCGACTGTTTTATGTGCCTAGTTGTGTTGTGTGGTGACTGTTTTATGTGCCTAGTTGTGTTGTGTGGTGACTGTTTTATGTGCCTAGTTGTGTTGTGTGGTGACTGTTTTATGTGCCTAGTTGTGTTGTGTGGTGACTGTTTTATGTGCCTAGTTGTGTTGTGTGGTGACTGTTTTATGTGCCTAGTTGTGTTGTGTGGTGACTGGTTTATGTGCCTAGTTGTGTTGTGTGGTGACTGTTTTATGTGCCTAGTTGTGTTGTGTGGTGACTGTTTTATGTGCCTAGTTGTGTTGTGTGGTGACTGTTTTATGTGCCTAGTTGTGTTGTGTGGTGACTGTTTTATGTGCCTAGTTGTGTTGTGTGGTGACTGTTTTGTGACTAGTTGTGTTGTGTGGTGACTGTTTTGTGACTAGTTGTGTTGTGGGTTGGCACAGGCTGTCGCACAGAACTCTGACATGGTGGACTTTAGTAAATAGGAAGAAGTTTCATGTAATGCATAGAGAGAGAGAGAGAGAGAGAGAGAGAGAGAGTGTGCAGCCAGTGATGATGTGAAGGACTGTTCTTTATGGCTTGTAAGGTGTTGTTGTGGGTGTTAGACTGGCTCAGGAATCATGTCAGGGAGACCTATAATATCACTGATCCCGAATGACACAGTGTAAAGCCCAAAGCAAGAAGGAGTACTCAGAAAATGTATCACCAGCGACGTTTCAAAGGTCAAAAGACGAACTTCTGATGCTGCCCAGTAATTCTGACCTCTGAGTGATAGTTCTCAAAATACAATTGTTTCGACCTGGCATGACCCCCTACCTTTCCTTCAAGTTTGACCCAGACTGGATCAGAATTCCGTACGCTGATCTTGGCCCGTGATCTTGCCTCCTTACCTGTTGTTCTCAAAATTGAATCACTTACTTTTGTTTGACCGTCAATCCTTCCACCAACATGTGGTTGAAATTGGATCAAAATTGTGTTATACTGCAAACACATGCACACACACACACTGGCAAACTGAAACAAAAGGAAGGAATCACCAAGCTGAAAGTAGAAGGAGAGGTCTTTAAGGATGCGGCAATGCAAGCAGAAATAATGAACAAATATTTCCAGTCAGTTTTCACTAAAGAAAAGGAGCTTGTGGAAGGGGAGGGAGTGATTAGAAATGTTCCCGTGATGAAAGATATAAAAGTGGAGGTGCAGGAAGTGTATAAATTACTGGAAACTCAAGATGTAAGGAAAGCCCCAGGACCTGATGGAATTTCTAATTGGGTACTGAAGGAATGCAGAGAACAACTGGCGGATTAAATTCGCAGCTTAATTGTATGCTCACTGGAAGAGGGGAAAGTGCCAAAAGAATGGAAGAGGGCAAATGTGGTACCAATTTACAAGGGAGGAAACAGGGAAGAACCCCTGAATTATAGACCAGTGTCTCTAACCAGCATGGTCGCAAAATTGTGTGAGAGAATCCTGAAAGACAGATGGATAAAATATCTGGAAGAGATGAATATTTTGGCTGAATGTCAGTTTGGATTCAGAAGTGGAAGGTCATGTGTTTCTAACTTGTTGAGCTTTTACTCAAGAGCGATTGATGTGGTACAGGAGAGAGATGGTTGGGTGGATTGTGTGTACTTAGACTTAGAGAAGGCCTTTGACAAGGTACCTCATAAGAGACTAATGTGGAAACTAGAATATATAGGAGGACTAAAGGGGAAACTTCTGGAATGGATGAGAGACTTTTTGAGGGACAGACAAATGAGGACAGTAATAAAGGAAAAGATGTCTGGATGGAGGGAAGTAACAAGTGAAGTCCCTCAAGGCTCAGTGTTGGTGCCAGTAATGTTCCTGATTTACGTAAATGATATGGTAGATGGAGTGAACAGTTATGCAAGTCTGTTTGCTGATGATGTAAAGATCTTGAGGAAGACAGAGGTTGAGGAGGATTGTAAAATACTGCAGGAGGATTTGGATAGGATACACAATTGGAGCCAGACGTGGGAAATGAAATTTATTGTAAAGAAATGTAAAATATTGGAAATGGGTAAAAGTACCAGGAGACCATCACTGAATTATTTTTTGGGTAATGAATTAATCACAAAAAGGAGAGAAGAGAAAGATTTGGGAGTGCTGGTCCAAGATAGTTTGTCACCAGAAAAGCACATTAACAAGATAGTTGGAGAGACTTATAAACTCTTGACTAACATAAGAGTAGCATTTCATTATATGGATGAGGAAATGATGAAAAAATTGATAGTGGCCATGATCCGCCCCAGGTTAGAATATGCAGCGGTAGTGTGGTCCCCACACAAAAAGAAAGATATAAACAAGATTGAGAGAATACAAAGAACAGCAACCAAGATGGTCCCCAGTCTGACAGAACTGTCATACAGAGAGAGGCTGGAAAAACTGGATTTGCCTTCGTTAGAGGAAAGAAGAAAGAGGGGAGACATGATTGCGGTGTTCAGGACAATGGTGGGAGTAGATAAAATTGACAAAGAAGATCTGTTTGTATGGGATAAGAGAGCAACAAGAGGACATGGAATGAAATTGAAAAAGTCAAGCTGCCTGAAGGATATCAAGAAATATAGCTTTCCTTACAGAAGTATAGACTTATGGAATAGCCTGGACAAAGAGATCGTCCAGTCTAAAAACTTAAATGAGTTTAAAGTTAAATTCGACTTATTGAGAAACAGCGACGGAAACCCACGAGCATAGTACATTCCGTGTATATCACAATTAGGTATATTAGGTAAATACTTAAATATTTGGAACGACTTAGACAAAGAGGTGGTGCATGAGAAAAACATTCATGTGTGTAAAGGTAGACTTGATAAATGTGGATATGGAGACAGGACAACACGAGCATTGCTCAATTCCTGTATACTACAAATAGGTAAATACAAATAGGTAAATACACACACACACACACACACACACACACACACACACATAGATAGACAGAGAGATACGCCAAAACAGGAAGGGGAAACGAAATGTATATGAAAACTGGGTAAACTTTGATGTGGAACGAGGGTAATGATGAAGTTTAAATATGACAAGTAAACATAATTTGATGAAAGAACTGGAAGCGATGAAACTGTCGGACCGATTGAAAAAGCAAACATCGCTAAATTTGCAGTTAAAAAAAAAAAAAAAAAAAGGGTGATACCAAAAAGACTTGAAAATGATCCAAAAAGAGAATAGCTACAAGACAGACCGTTTTACTGATCTCTTGTCCTTTGTGTATTGAACGGATGGCTCAGTCTGCTGGTGTGGGGAGTGGAGATATAAAGGCTACTTCGAGAGGTATAAAATAAATGGATATAAGAAAAAAAAGACGACGAATTAGGCGTGAAAAAGACTAAGACACTGAAAATAATGGATGGTATCTTTCACATACATTCTTCTACACTAACGCCTTCACCTTCCTCTCTCTCTCTGCCATATCTATCCATCTATCTATCTATCTACCTGCCTATCTATCTATCTACGTACCCTAAGGAGGTGTAGGTGTCCTGTTGAAGGGGTGACGGAGAAATAAGGATTCGGCTCAGACACCCCATCACCCTCTAGTGTATACGTGAGTTTACCTTCATCGCCGGCATCTCCATCCCTCGCCGACACCTGGACATAGAGAGATAAGACACCTGTATTCTCATTAAGCTCCCTAACACCTTTTCCTAAGCGATTTATCTTCCCTATTACATCTTACTGTCCATCGCTGGCTGATACCTGGAGATAAGGGAGATAAGAGATAAGAGACCCGTATTCTCATTAAGGAAGCTCCCTAACACCTATTCTTCACATGGGGTAATGTGACGTGGGTAGAGGCAGACTTGCTGATGAGAGCAGAGGCTGATTTACTGTGCCTTGTGCTCTTGTGTTTCTCTAATGCACAGCTGCAGTGCCAAGGTGAAGCTGTGCAGGAATGACATGCCTCACAGGTTTTCAGTAATATTTCTCCACTTCTACTCAACACTGGGATGTGGGAATAACAGCTGGTGGTGGCTAAGTTTTCCGTGCCGCCTGACCCAGCGGAGGTCACGGCAATGAATGTCTTGCGCCTCTTAAGTGAACTGTGAAATGCTTTGTCACACTGGTATTTATGTTGATTATCCTCAGTTCCATGTGCTAATGATGATTCCCTAAGTCCTTGAATTACATTACACCTATTCACACATGTATTATCCAAATCCCTATCCACACTTAAATTACTTCTGTCCAGTTTAGTCTGCAACATGTCTGCCGCTGAGACAATAATTGTATTTTTCTTTGACTTGTCTATCACCTTGGAATTATTATTTTTCATATCTCTCAATGTAGTTTTTGAGTTTGATGAAATTTGATCACTAATGGGTGTGTGAGAGAAAGAGGAGCTAAGCTGCATAGCCCCACTTTCCATAGCACTGGCTAGCACTTCACTTATATTAGTTGTCTCCTTTGCCTGAGGACTCCCAAGGCAATTAAGCAGATTAGACACTTCTTGAAACCCTCCCAGAAGTCAGAACTCGCCGCCAAATTTGCCACCTGAAATAAATGATCATGTTTATAAGAGTAATGGTAACTGCATTATCATCACCATCTTCATCATTTCAGAAAAAAAAGATTCAGAAAACTTAGAAAATGAAAGTATGAAAGTGGATTCATAATCACTATCATCATCATCATCATCATCATCATCATCATCATCATCCCTATTATCATCATCCTGAACTATATTCAGAAATATAAAAAGACAAAGAATGAATAAGAAAGAAATATCATCATCATCATCATCAAACCTAATCCAGGTGATGTGATAGGACTTCTGATGCCAATAGTAGAAAGAAAAAAAAAAAACATTCAAAATAAACTATATAAAGCAGGAGGAGCAAGTCCATTAAAATGGTGGAGGTTGGTACAATGCAGCAACTTACCAGAGCAACATGATGACAGTGAGCCTGGTGAGCTGCCGTCACCCTCATAGGCATAGTTAGGGAGGTCATCAACAGGTGTGAGGCGGGATGGACATACACACCCACTGCCACTACCCTCACCACCACTCTTACCACCACCAGCCCCTTCTGTGTCATGTCTTAGTACATCAACACCTGTTAATGTATACATATTAGTAACACAACATACTGCTTTACCCTTTCCAAACTTATATTTTCTCTTCACTTTTTTAATGTTTTGATGGCAGGCCTGCCTATACATGGTGGCGCTGTGCACCCTGGGTGGAACACCTACAGCATCCATGAGGAAGACAAACCTCCTCATATTTCCCTGAACCTCACCATGGGAAGGGCCCTGTTCTGATCCTAATAACATGCTGTCTAACGCATGTACCCGTAGGACAAGCCCCCAGAGGCATTTGCTTACTTAGGGTCAATGGATCTGCTCAGCCAAACAGACTGGAGTTAAGCAACAACAACAACTCCAGTAGGCTTATTCAGAGGCAAGTAAAAGGGGTGAAAAAATAAACTCTACAATAATCCTCTTCCAGTGCAGTATAAGATTCACATACAGAACCATATTCTGAAGACTTTCTAATGAGATCACATTTGACTATACAAGCTCATCAGTACAGCCACAACCACTACCCTCTCCACCATCACCATCACACCCCAGTACACCAACACCTAGTACTGGAGAGTTATAATTACAAGATCTCAAAACCTAGCTACGTCACCACTCAAACTGCCACACCACACCTCACCATACACTGCAACACCACACCATCCACTTCAATACCACACACAACCATACCTCACACTACCTCACCTGAAACTATCATACCACACTATCACAGCACACAGTGCCATACCACACATATCCACACCACTTCATCATGCTGCCACATCTCGCACTGCTACACCACATACTACCACACCACACACTTCACACTGCCACATCTCACACTGCTACACCACACATTGCCACACCACACACTGTTACATCTCACCCAAGCACTTTTCACATGGCCATATCACACCTAAGTCCCTCTTTTATTACTCATCTTCGCTCCTTCCATGAATCCAAACTGCTTTCCTTCAAGCATTCTTCTACTTTATCATCATATCAACAAATTCAAGCTGCCTTCCCTTATGGACTCTTCCACACAGCATCCATCTCATTCTTGGTCTCCCTCTTCTTCTCTCCAGCAACTCAATCTCATTATATAAATCCAAGTCCTTCCTGAGCACTGTATGAGAGTGTGTGATGGCCTCCACCAACAACTCCATCTCCATCACCTCACACATCCTTCCAACAATGAATCCAAGATGTTTTCTCATGCACAGTCTTCCATTACATTTTTCCATGCATCCACAAACCCAAGCCATCATCCTTTACACACAATTCCACTTTCTCCAGCTATCCACATATCCGTACTCTTCCACACCATCAATCTTGTTCTTTGTCTCTGTTATAATTCGTTTTCATAATTTCATTCTTAAATAATGAATCTGAATTCTCCTAAAGAGCTGAGTAAAACACATGTTGACTCCTTTTGCCAACCTACCTCTATCACTTCATATAATCTTCCATCCATTAATCCAAACTGCTATCCCTCATGTCTTCTCTTATTAATTCATCTATCCATCTCACTGTTGATGTTCTTCTCCTCATCTCTTTCTTATATTAAAAAAATATGGATACTCAGTCTCTCCTTTTCTTATGAATCCATACATCTTCCCTCAAGCACTTTCCCATTAATCCAAACCACTTTCCCTCACATACTAATAAACTAAATTCATTCTCTCAGTCTCTTTAACAGCCTTACTTGATAAACCTGCATCCTTTTTATGTGCCGAGTGGGAAGGTGTGCTGATTCCTGCTACCAACTTCACCTCTGTCACCTCCAACTGTGTGTCACTGTGTCTGCTGGAGTCCCTTGTTGTCTTCTCCTCTGTTCCATCACTTTCACTAAACTCCCTCGACTTTTGTTGCCGTCGTCTCAGATGGATTACGTAGACCACAACCACCACCACTGTTATACATGAGATCAGACATGTGTAACTGAGGTTATATGAATATGTTCACCTGATATTCTACCACTTTTACTCCTGATGTTCCAGCACTTCTACTTCTCACTTCCTTCCGTTAACTAACACTTCCAAACTAAGACAGGCTTCGTATGTTGCTCTGCCCAAATATGATTCTTGATTTGACAGGATACATTAGGGGGAGAAGTGAAAGACATACAGTAAGCATGTCCCTGCCTACATCACTACCATGACACTTGTTAAACAGGAGACCAAGGAAGTGAACTTTACTTTTTTCTATTATAATACTGTTTTGCTTTTTGCTTGTTTTTCTTTCCACGAATAAAAAAAAGCAAATAGTTGAGAACCTGCAAGACTTGTTTCTTCCAAGGATAATAGAAAAAAAGAAACCAAATCAATATACATTCATTCTGAGATACCTGGACATGTAACAGACGAGGTCACAGGCAATGGGAAGGACAGACTGAGGAAAGAAGTTCCTGAGCTGACCAGCCGTATAAATGAAAGTCTGAAAATACCAGCAGGTTCTAGTTTTAGACAGCTGGACCCTTGTTTCCTTTTGTACAGTTTTGTGTTTTATATTTTAAGCCTGGTTTAGTCAGCTAATTTATTGAGTTTTAAGGAAAACTTTTAATAGTGAAGCTTCAGCAAGGCCTTTGATCATCATCAATCATTCATCATCCATTCCTATGGTGCCCCATGAGAAGTGTAGGAGCCCAGGGCTTGGCAAGTTGGTCCTGACTTTTAAGATGAGTGCGACCATCCTCACTCATCCCTGCTATACATCTTTACAGGCTCAATTAGACTGGAGCGCCTTAATTACCCACTAAACTACCCAAAGCCATAATGTGGTACTGGTTACAGTATATGGTTACCAGTGTAGTAAATGGTTTCCTAGAGTACAGGAAACCATTTGGCTTGTCACTCAGTGCAGAGTCACCTGTAGACAGACTGAAGAGGAAGGAATGAAGGAAAGAAAGACAGAAGAGGATGGAAGAGAAGAAGGAAGGAAGAGAGAAAAGGGCTACAGTCACCCAAGAGCAGTGGATGGTGAGAGAAAGGCCTTTGATAATAGGAGAATTTAAATAACTCTAACTTAACCACTCCAGTAAAAGCACATCTTTTAACTATTATTCTTGCTACTGCCAGATCATTTATGCTTTGCTTAAGGAAGACCTCTGGAAAAGAAAGGGCTAGTATCATCTGATATGAAAGGGTTAAAAATATGCACAGTCTGAGAATACTGTATCCCCTTAATTCTAAAATACCTATTTGATGATGATGATGATGATTCATATTTAAAGCCTATCCATCTCACTACTGTAGTGAAGACAAGGTGATGATAAGGATCATGATGCTTACTGGTATTCAAATCACCCTTTTAGTGACAGCAAGAAAAAGGTTATGATGATGAAGACAATTATTATGATGAATCTTACTAACCATATTTATAACTGTGAAAGTGAGATGCTAATATTGTTACTGTTGATTATGATGACAAAATGTAACTCATGAGCAATTAAACCTGGTACTGACCTAAGAGTATGAAGAACCATACCAGTGAAGCCACCAGTGTCGCCAGGGAGAGGGTGAAGCCATGTTCCACCACTGACCTTGCCTCACAGTGCTGCCCTGCAATACACATCAGTCACTGCCTCTGTTCTTGGGAAGCAGCTGTGTTATCATTAGCTTAAAGGACCCTGTAGTACCTCTTCCTTCACAATTTGGTATACCTTTGAATACCTATTAATTTTCTCTTTGCATATACAGTATAAATACAGCTACATATCAGAACATGATTTTTTTTTATTAAGAAATATTTAATGAAATTATAAGAAACTGTATTTTAAATATATTCATGTCTTTTTATATATTTACTGGCCACATGGATTATATTATTTAGAGTTTACTGACCACAAACACTCTACGTAAATGTACATAAACATGGTCAAGCTCTTTTGGTCAAAAGACTGGGAAGCATGAGAGTTGGCAAAACTTGAGAAACACAGCAATAAAGCAATAAGCAGCATGTATTTTGGGTCTCACCAATGTAGGAGGAAGGACAGTGGCAAAAATACCCTGGGCTGGCATTGGCACAGGTTCCACCATTAAGACAGGGTGACCACTGACACTCATCAACGTCTTCACAGTGCCCACCCTCTCGTGTAACCTCTGATCCCTCTAGGCACCTGAAGGTCCATGGTTAACAATCATTTTAATTACTCTGCAGGACATATAAATCTTCACAGCAGTTAATTATATCATCATCATCATCATCATCATCATCCGGACCTCCTTTCCCACCCAAAGGCAGGGTGAGGAGCAGCAATGTCCAGACAGCCCAAAATTGCCCAATCCAATGGGCCACGCTTCCATTCACTCATCATTCAAGCCCCCGGAATCCTGGCTCTATCGGATACGCCAAAAACATTCACCACGTTATGTAGCTTCACAGTTAATTATATTCTGGAATAATTTTGCTTTGTCATATTTTTTCCTGTAATACAATACTTAATTCACTCTGGTTTGGTTTCTGGTGTCTGATAACCCTATGAGCGAGGATGAAAGTATAAACAGTATCATGCTAGTGAAGAGACACAGACAGACAGACAGACTAAGAAATATTGTACATTCATACATTCTGTAATCCAGTGTTCCTTGTTCGCCAAAGTCAACCTTTTCTTTCATTGTTCGTAAAGAATTCTGGTCAAGTTCTCTAAGCATGAGGCCCTTTCATGCAGTTTCATTCCACATCTTCCTTGGTCTAACAATGGGGGCTATCCCTCCCACATTCAGCTCTCCCATCCAATAGCTCTCACACATTCTCACCATGTGTTCAAACCACTTTGACCTGTCCATGTGCATTACCCCACTAACATTCTCAATAGCCATGCAATCTCTTAATTTGTCCACAATGTTTGTTTCTTAATGTGGAACTTCCTCTTAATTTCCTCACACTGTGTATTTCTTAGCGTGGAATATATTACAACCTAACAGATGTGGACAGAATGAGACATGCAGATAAAGAGAGATAAAGAAAGTACTGTACTAACCCACATTCATGCCTCCACCAGACATCAATGGGGTGAGACAGGTGACATTATTGCAGGCTGGTGGGGCAGTACAGCCAGCAGACACACTAGTGAACATGGTGGCTTGGGCTAGGGCTGATGTGTTAACCAGAGGTGGCAGGGGCAGTGGCACTCCAGACACTCGTAGGTCATCCAGGCAACCTTAACCATCATTGGAGGAACACATATATAACAAAAAAGAAGGTCCAAATTACCAAACACACGGATCTAGTCATACAACCATAATATAATACTGCTCCATCAAGAGAGAAGAGGTCTTTGGCTGTGTGACACAGTTCAAACAGATCCACACTGTAAAAGAGATTAAGGAGATCTTACTGTATGTCTAGACACTTGGACACATACCATGAGTGAGATAAAAAAAAAAGCCAATTATCAGTGAACTTAAACATCTAAATTTTTGGAAGAGACAGAGAGAACATGCGTCTGGGCACTCAAGACACCTGCAGGTCACTGAGGCAGCCTGACAAACATCATATATTACAAAAGAAAGATCTGGACAGTAAGTCCTAGTTATAAATAGTCTTTATTAGGTAAAAAATAATTGGTAACAGCCTCATTTTTGCTGCCCCATTGCAAGCCACACAGAGTTCAGGGCTTGGTAGGGTTAATAACTACACTTCCATAATCCAGTTAATTTAAGTCATAAGAAACCATCCTACATCCCTGACAACATTACAAATTAAAGAAAAACCTCTGGCCTCTTGCAATCAAACCATGGCACATTTGTACACAACTTTCTCTAACTGGATTTCTATCAGTAAATTATATAAAAATTACTGATTACAGATCCACTGCTACCTATAAAGGAGCTTTACTAGTTTTCCCTAACTTGTAGTATAGTACCAGTTGTATGGAGAACTTTGAGATACAGTATATTGAAAAAAAAAATCTTGTGATTGAACTGACAACTGCCTCAATAACAAACACTAATATCAACATTCATAAGCAACGTTGGGTCTGGTTAGTACTTGGATGGGTGACCGCCGGGGAACACCAGATGCTGTTGGCATCCCTACGTGTCAAGTGGGGTTGGTGGAGGATTAGTGCCCCTCCCTGTAAAACAATTAGCTCTGAGCCATTGGCCACCCCGTCTGGGATACATGGCGTCTGGCAATGAATGAATGAATAAAAATGGTGGAAAATGCTAATACTCATGGAAATGGTGGCCAGCGAAGGACAAAAAGACCTTAATGTCATGAAAACTGTGAAGAACAAAAGGCAAAAAGGATTTATCATCAAGGCAGTCATCATGAACAATGGGTTAAAAGAACTTACCATTAAGAGAGCTATGCAGAACAAAAGGCAAACAGATCTTACCATCATGGAAGTCATGATGAACAACATAGAGGCTCACTCCTACATACTCTGGTGAGCCTCCTACGTAGACCCCCTCCTGTCGGTCCACCAGGAGGGGTGTGGACCATCCCTGGGGGGAGGCAGGGGCTGGGGTAGCATTGTACAGTGGGCCATCACCTTGGTCCACCTCCATCTCTGCCCACTCACCTATTATTGTTGGATGTGTTATTGTAGTCTTCAGTATCATCATCCTCATCCTCATCAACATCTATCTCTCTATTGATCTATCAACTGCCACAAGCCTTAATACCATAAGGGGTGGCCAGAATCAAATCGCCTCCGTGTTGCCCTGTCCCCCGTCATTTCACTGCCCTCCCCCCAGCCCACACCCCCCTTTCTCATATACCTCTCCACTTCATCCCTCCATCTCATCCTCCATTTCCCCTTCCCTCTCCTTCACTCACATACACTCTCCTCATTGGTCTCTCAGTTTACATCCTCTCCACATAGCCAACATCATCATCATCATCATCATAATTAGTCACTCTGGTTCACTTCCATCTCTGTTCACTCACAAACTCTATCCTCACAAATGTAACACCATTATTCTGGTTGTTGGCACTGTTTTCATTATATCATCACTATTCACTCACACACTCTGCCCTCACAAAAACATTAATATTATTCATATAATAATATTATTATTCTATGGATGTCGGGCCCATTTCACTAAGCATGCTTTTGGTACTTCTCCTAATTTCATATTTCTTCTTTTCTTGCATCAGCATCCTACTTCATTCTATTTTTAAGTGAAAAAAACATGAGGATAACAATGATGATAAAGTTATTATTATTACCGCCACCAATGAAGTTGAAGGAGGTTATATATTCACCTACATTTGTCTGTCTGTCCAGACAGTATCTCCAAAAGTTCTCAATTATATCAATGAAGTTTAGTGGAAGGGTGGGCCATGGGCCAAGGAAGAATTTATTAAATTTTGGGGTGGATCCAAATCTGGATCATGCATTGGCGGAGGTATGCGCTCTTTGAGTGCTTCCTAGTTATTATTATTATTATTTATCATTATTATTAATACCACATTATTATAATTTTGAAATTAAAACCTTACACAGTACCTTCGGATATATATGGTGTGCCACTGCCCATCAGTAAGGACGACCTGGGTGAGGCAGAGGTGTGTGAGTGCAGCAGGGTGTAGCAGCAGCTTCAGACACACCCGCCCACTGACTAGGTGTAGCGCTGCCAGGTCACGCCCATGTTGTGACCCCACCCACACCAGCTGACCAGAGTGTTCCCACGTACGAAACCTTACAAATATATAACAGTGAGTCCTCAATACAGCTGGGTCCCATTAAATGAGTGGGATGTGTTGATGGAAGACTGCTTGGATAGCAAAAGAGCAGACACTTGTATATCAAACAAAATAAAAGGATCGTGAAACTCATATAACAGAGTACATAAATTAAGAGAAAAATAGGGTTAGGCTAACTGACCCTGCTCGCATAACTGAGATCGGGTCTAAATTGCCCATTCTCATATCACTGGTTTCTTGTATAGCAGATACTTGTATAACAGGACCTGCTTGTGTAAATAACATTTTTAAAGTCCTCTGCTTTTATTGTTCCCATGTCCACAACCTTACAAAAAATATTTTTACCATATCCCCTTGCTGTATGTTGCCTCTTTTCATGTTATTATACAGTAAGAACCTCTTCATCCTTACATGTATCTTTAAAAATTAATAACATATTTTCTGGCTAGAATAAAATACAGTTGACATTATCCAGCAGCAGGATAATGGAGACTTTTTCTAACCCTTCCACCCCAAGGCATCTCTCCTTAGCTGAATAAATCACTAGGTATTTGTCAGAATAAAATATAAAGCATCTCCTCTGGCTGAATGGGTCTACAGTAAATAATGGTAAAACATCGCTCTCATCTGAAATGTCAGGACCAACTTGCCTAACCCCCGGCTCCTACACTCCTCATGGGGCAATGTAGGATTGGATGATGGATGGATGGATGGAAAACTAATTTGTCAATCAAAAATCCACTATAACCTATAAATCTTAATTCCCCTGGTTCCCCAATTTTCATCACCAACTACACGGAAAATGTTGTAACAGTCTGGAACACATCCATGACTTAATAATGAAGACTGTCTGCATGGCCCTTCTATTGATCAGTGGGTAGATGAGCATTTTGATGGTACAGTCATAAAGACAGAGTGATTATGAACTAGGAGGAGAGGAGGGTATTGCATATATGTGTGAGTCTGAGGACAAGGGAAGGCAAGGAAGGCCAAAAAGATGTCTGGCTATGGTAAATGAGAGCATGAGAGGGAGAAATAAAAGAAATTTCATGAAACAAATGACTTGGTGAGGAAAAGAAATGTATAAAGATGAACATAACACAGATTTCACTCATTTTTTTAACCTGACATGAATTGAACTGGTTTTATCCTACAGGCACTTGTGAGTTACAGAAAAAGAAAACAGACCTTTTTTTTTCTTTTACTTTCTCTGAATGGATTATTTTTTAAAACACAAAGGCTCTCTTAATTCCATTTTCTTTAACAGGATTATTTTTTGAAAGGATTCAGTCTTTGGGTTCTATCTATCTATCTATTGCCAGACGCCTCAATCCTGTTTGGGGTGGCCACAAACAAATCGCCTCCAAGTTGCCCTGTCCCCCGCCATTTCACTTCTGCATAAATCAAATGGTTGGTGTAGTTCTTAGGATTTCATTTCATTTGATAAGTTATGGATGAAACCATTTTTAGTTGAGCTTGAATCTTTTGTTTATATTTTCTGCACAAATAACTGGGTTCTTATGCTGTGGCTCCTTAACTTGCCAATAAGCAAGGTGCAGCGGGCTAAAACAACATAAGCTATCTATCTATCTATCTATAGCCCGACGCCCTTATCCCGCAAAGGGTGGCCACAGACATAACGCCTCCAAGTCACTCTGTCACCCACCATTTGACTCCCCTCCCCCCAACTCACCCCCCCCTCCCTCATATACCTCTCAACTCCATCCCTCCACCTCATCCTCGGTCTACCCCTCCCTCTCCCTCCCTCCACCTCACCTACATACACCCTCTTAGTCAGTCTTTCATTCTCCATTCTCTCCACATGTCCAAACCACCTCAGTGTCAAAAGATTTCTTATGTTGTGTAGTAAACAGGGCTATCACATATCTGACTCCTTATGGAACAATATTTTGAGAGTTTTAATCACTGCTTTCTTATTTTTGCATAAATTAAAAGGACCTAGTAAAAAAGCTCCTCAACTGCTCAATGAGCAAGGACTGAGGCAACAACACAGTCCATTCCAATATCAGAATTTTACTCATATTTCTCACTCAAACTACATCACCCATATGGGTAACTGTCATTCTAATCTGGAATGGACTATATAGTGTACTGTAGTTCCAGGTGATAAAGTTAAGAGTGTGGGAATATGGGCAAGTGTGAGGGGGTATGTAATGATCAAGTGTAGTTCTAGTAAGGAAGGGACTATGACCGAAGGCCAGTTGATCTCACCTGAGCTGGAGGAAGGTGGTATGTGGAGGTGGAACAGAGGTGAGTGCCATCTTGACATAACTGCTGTGTGCAAAAAAGACAGGCTGAGTGCAGTGCATGCAGGTTTCACCCGCCCAGCCTGACTCACACTCACATGACCCCTTCCCACCCACACCAACACACCTGTTGAAAAGACAAATTTAGAAGGGAGCAATGAAACTATACTTTACACTAATGCCAGTATCAAATCTTATATAATCACAAGGTGGGACAGTGAGCTGTCTTCAGCTGTGTATACAAAAGAATCTCTGCCATATGTTCCCTATTTTTGCATTCCTCTTTGCTGTCAAGTCACAGTAATTTTAAAAAATATATATATTAATCTTCCATGCTATCTATAAAATTTATATGCTTGTATCCTTCAATTTATATTACCAAATGTATGGAAAAAGCTGGGATATATTGGAATAATTAATAAACAACAAGGACTAAACTGTAACGTACACCCATATCCCAGGGAAAAGAATACTACCAACTGATTACTTGCACGTCATAGACACATAGTACCTTGTGCTGTCTGGCACAATGGGCATACACATATTTACCTACTACTGTACAGTACATGCATAGCCAACATAAATTATTATCATACACTCTGAAAGGCAATACAGTATTCCAGGGTTGCCAATTTCAACCTTGTTAACCTTATGGCTGCACTCCTAGTTACAAAGTCTTCCAAAGCAAATCTCCTCAAGTTCCCTAATGCAAAGGCTCATTCTGAAATCACATAATTTTCAAAGTATGTCTGTAGACTTTCTTATCCATATATATGCCAAAGAGGTTAATGGTTAATTCATGGATGGTATACATACTCAATTAATTTATGAATAACTTACCTAGCATTGTTTTGACAAGGGTGTCCAGCAAGTGTGCAGGCGTCCTGGCCAGGGCAACCTGGGGAACTGTCCTCACCCAACACACCTTCACCAAGGTCTCTCAGCTGAAACACACAGTACACTGCCATTCATTGCTGATTATAAACATTCATCTCACACTCACATCAACATCATCACCATCATTTTTACTGCTAAATACTGTAATGGGGTGGAGTACGATCCAGAATAAATGATGTACAAATACTGAATTAGCCATTAAGTCCATTGTTATCTGTAAAGCTAAATTACCAGACTGCACCAGTTACCTTTCCATTGACTCGTAAGTTCCTAATGCAGCCGAGGAATGCGGCATCTGTGACTCGTCCAGGCCATGCATGCTGGAGGTGTTCTGGGGGAGGGTGAGCCAGGCCGCCCACCTGCAGAGGCGCTGACACACTCAAGGCGCGTTCTTGTGGTGGCAGTGGACCAGCCACTCTGCATTCTCCACCACCCTCACATCGATCTACAACAATTTCTACCTTCTGAAAATGAGAAATAAATACTGTATAAGCAAATAAAAACTAAATAAATAAATACAATAATCTCTTGATTATCCGGACGGCCATTACCCTGACAATCCATTTCCTGGATGTTGTGATCTGGCTGTTAGAAACCATTATTTGTACATTTTTCCATAATATCCAGACAAAATGCTTGCATCCAGATGGAAATTATGGCTGCACGAACATTTTTGCATCTGACTGGGCAGGAATAGCCTGGTGGTGCTATCATTGTTGCTAGGTGGCGATTGTGTAGTAAACAGCTCCTCCCAGACAGTTGTTTTGGCAGTGAACATGTTGGTTTTTGTGGTTGTTCCCTACCTGCTTCAGGCCTTGCTGTTCCTTGTATGCCTCTTCCTAGGGTGTGTGATGATGGCCCCTTCACCAAGGAAAAGGAAGAGGGTAGTGCTGACTCTTTAGAAGCAGGAGATCCTGGGTAAGACTGATGTGGGATGGTCGAATCATGAGTGTTGACGATTTTTTTTTCTAGCTTACTACAGTATACTGTACCATGCTCTTGTTCTATTATTCTATGATTCTATTTCATTTTACCATTATGTTTTGTGTGCACACTGCATTTTTAGGTCTGTTCGACCAGACTGAGTAGTGTTAAACAACATGAACAAGTGTTGTACGATGTACTGAAGTGACCTAACACTGGCTTCCAAAATTAGGTTATGTACGAAAGGGGGTCAGGGGAGAAGTCCATTATCCCGATGGAACCATTACCCGGACATGCCTTTAGCTCTATTATGTCAGATAATCAAGGGATTACTGTAATATACTGCACATCTGTATTTCAAAATCTTTCATTCATCATCCTAACTCAGTTTCCTGCTACCTCATCTATCTATGATTGTTAAATGTATGGTAAGCCATTACGATATCCTACCTGTGGTCCCCAAATGAGATCCAGCCTGTGCCACTCCCAGTCTGCCAGTGAAGGAAGGTGTGGACCTGCCAGGAACACGGGTCCACTGCCTGAGTCCAGTAACACCTGAGGCCGTCCCCCACCAGCTGCACACTCACAACATCCTCCTGTAGCAAGCACTACTTTAAGGAATGAAGTTCCTGGTGATGATGATATGATGATGATGTAGAGGAGGAGGAGTAGGAGGAAGTTTGTGAATAAAAATTTGAATGATGATATTAAGCAGTGATAAAATATGCAAAAAGTGCTTCAGCAACTTCTCATTGTCAAATATTTCAGAATTCCAAAAAAAGGCAGACTCAATACAAATAGCATTTTTAAAAATTTTTACTTTCATAAACAAGTCTAGAACTGAAATAATGTGTGTGGCTGCTTCATTAAAAATAAAAATGAAAGAAATAAATGAACACAAGATATCACTTGAGATTTAAATACAAGAACTGAATGGCCTAAAAAAAAAGAAAAAAAAAAAAGTAACAATTGTATAATACAATATTAATAAGTACAGATCAAAATACGCTGAGACAATGCAAATGATGTTAAATGCAAGTTCCTTATGCCTCAGAACAATTCATAATCAATCCCAAATAAAAAATTGAATTTCTGGACTCAGAGATTCATTTACCTCAGTATCACAACAGGTGTGTTAGGTATTTGTAAACTAGGCAAGTGGTAACAAGATCTGCCAGTGTATATTTTGAAAAAGTTTTGCTTTAACACCTATTAAAGTTTTTTTTTTTGAACTCATAATTTGTCTGAACATTCTCTCTTTCGTATCCCCAAAAAAGATGTTCTGTCTAGAAATTATGCTTGGAGAAGGAGACATTTTAAATTCAGATTATTGGATGGAAGCAGTGACCAAGTATTGGTGAAAAGTGTACCGATGATCCTGGATCTTAGGAGTTGTGGAATTTGGAACGCTGAGAGATTACTGATATTTCTTTAATGCACTGCACAAGCATAGCTATGCCTTGGACCCCCGCATCCTGAATGAGGTAATATGGGATTTGCTGTTATCACTTTCTTAATTACCTGAAGGCATTGGAGATGGATACCTTCATGTGGTGGCACAAACAGACCCAGATGATGGAGCTGCCTGGTTATCCTAAATACCCCTGACTCCTTTTCCATTCTCCAAATCAGGCCATAAATATAACGACAAAAACCTACTTAAATAGGGGGTATTTCTGTGTCATTGTGGTCCACCCCATGTGTTGATCCGGCACACAATAACATTACTTCAGCCTAACCTGTGTAGAACAATGGTAGCCTACACTTAGGCCCCTTCAAAGTACAGTACTGTGCCTTGAATGATACAATATAAAATTGGTTGTTACTACTGTTTACCCACCTGAATGGGTGTTGTTTCTGCATTACTGTGGTCTGCCTCCCCTGCTGGTCCAGCATACAGCAACAGACCATCGGCCCGACCAGTGCGGAACTCAACAGAGATGTGTACGTGTGTGCAAGGCTGGATAGGAACTGCCCACGCCCACCCTTTACCTCGAAAGTTCCGACTGAGCTGCTTACAGGCCGACCCACTGGTTCCCTCTGGGCAGACGCATCTGGAGAATGTGCAAGAAGCTAAAATATTATACTAGAAACAATCTCTATTTATCCTTTCTGCAGAGTAACATCTTTTTATAATACAGTACTTTTTTGCTGCTTCCAGACAACTGCATTCAGTCTGGCTGAGTTCCACTGTAAATAGTGTCAATGAAGGGTATATTTAACCCCTCCAGCTCAGAAAGTGTGTCCTAAGGCAAATATAATAACCTGAAAGTAACAAAAATAACACAAATAACATATCACTGGTCTGATGAAGTAACTCATTCAGTACATTTTTGTCAATGAATTTTATCATATTTAATGCAAGATGACTACTGTTTAGTAAAGACAGATCTCTTGTAGTGTAGGAGTTAAAAAATGATATCTTACCTCTCTGGCTGAAAAGTTTCTTCTACAGTAAATATAACTGTCTGGTGGTAGTAAATAATAATATGAAGAAGTGTCACTGTACTGAATGACTAGAGAGGAGTTAGAACACTTGAACCAGAAGGATGGCATTCCATAGGTATGAACCCCAAGAGGTGACTGTTTGCTATAGATAGATAGATAGATAGATAGATATATCTATTGCCAGACGCCTCAATCCCATTTGGGGTGGCCACAAACAAATCGCCTCCAAGTCACCCTGTCCACCGCCATTTCACGCCCTGCTCCCAACTCACACCCCCCTCTCTCATATACCGTACCTCTCCACCCCATCCCTCCATCTCACTCACATACACTCTCTTCGTCAGTCTTTCACCCTCCATCCTCTCCACATGGCCAAACCACCTCAGTGTGTTCCTCACGTGACTCCACAGGCTCCTCTTAAATAACTAATTTCCACTGCTCTCACTCTTGACTTGTGTCCTTCCAACAACGTCCAAGCTTCACTTCCGTACGTTAGAGTTGGTATCACAATACTGTACTGTCATGTAGTAACTTTTTCACTTCCATGCTCACTTCCCTGTTTCTTATCACTGCTTTCAAAGAACCAGCAACCTTTCTTCCCTGCTGTACCCTTTCAAGCACTTCACCCTCCAAACCTCCATCCTTACTCATCACACTACCCAAGTACTTAAACGTACTCACATTTTCCAATTCCTCACCATCCAACCTCGCTGTACATTCACTAACTTCACCTCTCTCAAAGACCATCACTTTACTCTTCCCTACATTCACCTTTAGATTCCGTTTCTTACACACCCTCTCAAACTCATCCACCAAGCCTTGCAGCTCCCCTTCATCTTCACTCAACAACACAGTATCATCTGCAAAACAACAGTACAGGGAGTTTCCAAACTCTATCCTCTCTCACCAGGGCCAATCCAACATCCACTACCCTACCTTGTACGGTACCTCTTTTATTACCCCATCCATGTACACATTGAACAACCATGGAGACATGAAATATCCCTGTTTCAAACCAACTTTCAAAGAGAAAAATTCACTTAGTTCACCATCCACACGCACTGCAGCCTTCGCACCATCGTACATACTCTTCACAGCATTCAACAACTTCCCATCTACTCCATATATTCTTAACACTTTCCACAATCCTTGTCTATCCACCCTGTCATATGCTTTCTCCAAATCCATGAAAGCTGCATACAACTTCTTTCCCTTCTCTAGAAACTTTTCCACTAAAGATCTAAGAATGAATACCGGGTATCTGATCTACACAACCTCTTCCCTTCCTAAAGCCTCCCTGATCTTCTCCAACTAATTTCTCTGTTCTTTCTCTAACTCTGTCTATAAGTATCCTACCATACACTTTTCCTATTATACTAAGACAAATGCCCCTATGATTACCACACACTTCTTTTTCCCCTTTTCCTTTGTACCAGGGAATAATTATACCTGACTTCTAATCCTCCGGGACTCTACCTTCCTCCCAGGCCAATCTGCACATTTTCCACATCCATTCTACTACTGTCTCTCCCCCATGCTTCAGCATTTCACCACACACTCCATCAATTCCTGGGGCTTTCCCCGATTTAACTTTCTTCATTGCTTCCACAACTTCTATCCTACTGATTTCTTCCTGTCTTCTCACCTCCCTCCTTCTCCCAGCCACTTATACTCGCATTACTTCCATCCTCTACGTTCAACAATTCCTTAAAGTGTTCTCTCCATCTGCTCACTTTTCCTCCCTTCTCCACTAGTAATCTACCATTTTTATCTTTCACTCCCCTGCTAACTTCACTTCCACCCTGTCTTCCTCTTTTCACTTCTCTCCAGAACATTTTCTTACAGTCCCTCCACTTTACACTCAAATTCCTTCCAAATTCCTCATCCACTCTCTTCTTACTAATCTTTTCACCTCTCTCTTTCTTTCCACATATAACTCTCTCTTCCGCCTCTCAACTTCTTCCACGCCCCTATTTCTCATCCATTCATTGTATGCTTTCTTCTTTTGTGCCACAGCCTGTCTCACCTCTTCAGTCCACCACGCTGTTCCTTGCACCCCCCTCCGTCTTCTCTTCCTTCCACACACCACATCACATGCTGCACATATTTCTTCTGTAAATATCTTACACACACCTTCCACGTCTCCCATCTGCTCCAATTCATATTTGCCCAATCGTTCCTCCACTTCTCTCTTATACTCTGCCTTTTTCTCATCCTCTTGTAACCTTTCCACTCTCCTTGAAACTACTCCTTCCTCTCATCTTTCCCTTCTTCTATTCCTCCATCTTACTTGCATTCTAATTCTGGCCACCACCAAGTAGTGGTCAGAAAGTCCACTCCCCCAACCTCTATACACTCTTGCATCCTTTACACATCTTCGCATCCTTTCATCCACACCTCTGTTATAACCCAGTCCATTCTTCGTATCCTTTACTGTTTGTACCACTGATATTTGTCTTCTCTCTTTCTCCTTCATAATTATTCCTACACCTCCACCTTTTTTGTCTCCTATTTGCCTTCCTGTCCCTAATCCTACCCATCCACCCTCGTGCCATTCTATGTTATTGTGCCATCCTGTCTCTCCTAATCCTATGGCATCATATTCCTTACCCTCTTGTATCAGGGTTCTCCATTTTCCTTCATTCCAACCTCTGGTATTCAGGAAGGCAAACATCATCTTTCTCCTTTGGGCCTTATCCTATCCCTCTCTCCCACCTCTTTCATGATGCTGTGCCCACTCCACAATGTTCCACCCTGTCCAAACTTTTCCCCGGTTTGAGAAATGTACTCCATCTCGTGACCAGACCTCGTTCCATCATACATTCTCCCACAGCTGAAGGCCATCACATCCCCATTCTTCCAATTTTTCGATACACTGCCTATTCAGCCACCTTCTTTTCTGTTCGTATATTGATGTTTCTCTCACACATCTTTTTGGGACACACATTAATAGGGGGTTGTGCCCAATCTTTTTCTTAATAATTTCCATTGGCACAAGACTTGAGAAAATGGAAGAAGAGAAAACAGAGGAGTGCAGAAATTGGTCGAGAAGAGTAATAAATGGACTCCAGTGTGATGGATGCCAAAAATGGTACCATGCTGGATGCCAAAAAGTAAACAAAGAGCTCTACACCATAATAGAAAAGCATAAAGAACTTATATGATTCTGCCAAGTTTGCAAACCAAAAATAAGAAATAATATGATGAAACTATGCAACATGGAAAAGCAGAATGAAGAGCTGGTAGCAAAATTAAATGAATTGAACATGAAGCTGGATAACATCAGCGGTGAAATTACGAGAGAGGTAACTCAGCAGTTTAGAAACAACTTGCCGGTGAGTGAAGATGATATTGTTGAGAAGGTAACAGAGAGAGTACTAGAACATATGAAAGAAGATGAAGATAAAGCTTGAAGGAAAAACAACATAATGATGTATAATGTCCCAGAGTCAGAAAGTGAAAGGTATATAGAGCGAGTGAATGAAGACACAGCTATGTGTTGTGATATATTTGAGAATTCTCTAGGATTAGATAAGGAGGAGTTTACTATCACTAAGGTCATAAGGATAGGAAAGCCCAGAAGAGAGGGCAATAACAGAAATAGGCCTGTATTGGTGCAACTAGCTGATGTGAAAGAGAAATGGGCAATAGTAAAGAGGGCAAAAAATCTGAAAGATGAAAGTGACCCGGCAAAGAAAAGAATTGGAATTTCACCTGATCTGACAGAGAAAGAAAGGCAGGTTGAAAAAAGACTGAGGCAAGAGTTAAATGAGAGAAAAGCTAACGGAGAAACAGGATTATATATAAAAAACGGAAGATTGTGCAAAGTAAGAGAGGACAGAGGAAGAGAAAATTAGAACCATACAATGATACAGTACAGAAGGATGAAATAAGAAAAAGAGAAAAAGGATATGGGGTAACATTTAAGTTAATTAATATACAGGGGTTAAGTAGACATAAGGTAGTAGAGGTACAGCAACTCATATCAGAGAGTCAAGATATTGTATGCCTGACAGAAACACAGCAAAAATATAATAAAATTGACCTAGATAATAACATAATGAAGCATGAAAGCATGAGAGAAATAAAGGACAAAAAAGGAGGAGGTACGGTATAATGGTGCTGTATAAACAAAACAGTAACATTACTCTAAGAAAAGAAACTCTGAAAAATAAGGATGTACTTGTACTAAAAGGAAAAATATTAGATCTAAGCATAAGAATAATTATAGTATACTTTTCTGTAATTAGGACAGAAGAAGACAGAACTAGAAATTTCTCAATGAAACAAGAGATTGAGAAAAGTATGAATGAGGCAGAGGCTGAGGCTCTAATAGTCATGGCAGACTTCAATGGGCATACAGGTATGTTAGGTCATCAGCAGCTTGACATGAATGGAAAAATAATCCTGGACGGGATAAATGAATATAAATTAATCTTGCTTAACGGTGACAATAACTGTTCAGGTATTTACACGTGGGCTAGAAATAATCAGTGTAGTGTAATTGATTACATACTTGTCAATGGGAAAATGTACAACTACTTCCAGACCATGAATATAGACGAGAAACAAGAAACTACAGATATCACTGATCATAATCTGATATGTGCAAGGTTTATAATAAAAAGAGAAAGGCAAAACTTCAACAAACAAGGAAAGTGGGAAACAGTGGAGTATTATAGGACAGATGAGATATCACTACAACAGTATGCAAATAGAGTGGAAGAAAAACTGAATGAAGTCAGAGTTTCCAATATAACACAGATGAATACATTAATAGAAGAAGCTGCCAGCGAAACACTAAAAACAAGATATAGAAGAAAGGTAATTGAAAGGGAAAATAAAATAAGGGAGCCTGTTTGGATGAACAATGAAATAAGAAAGGAAATAAAAGAGAGGAAAAGATTGAATACGCAAAAATGAAACATACAAAATCAGGATGAAAGAGACAGAATATATGAGCTCTATAGGGAACAAAAACAGAAGGTGCAAATCCTCATTAGAAAGATGTTTAAACATGAACAAAAGCTCATAAAAGAAATAAAAGAAAGCAATGAAAAGGGTAAAAAATTGTGGGAGGCTGTTAATAAACTAAGAGGTATAGACAAAAAATTAGACAAGTTAGCAATATACAGCAAAGAAGGTAACAAACTAAATGATATACAGGCTAGTGAGGAAATAATAAAATTTTGGGACAAAATCTATAAAAAGCATGAAAACAACATAAATGAAGCATGGAATAGTGACACAAGGCAAGAATACATTAACAAGCTGGAATTAGAAAGTAATCTGAATGTAATGAATATAGATATACCAATAGGACACAATATAGAGAGAACATATGAATTCCCTCCTAGTATAAGAGAACATATGGACATGTGCTGCAAAGTACAAAGCAAAATAAAACCCATGGAATATCCAAATATTACGCAAGACCAAGTAAAACATTGCATACAAAAGCTAAAAAACAGAAAAGCCCCAGGACCAGATCAAAAGAAGCCTGAACTCTACAAAGTCCTGATAAAAAGTGAGCAGTGTATAGAAAGCCTTACAAACTGCTTTCAGCACATTATAGATGATGGGACAGAAGTTAAGGAATGGGTATGGTCAAATACAAAAATGATAGAGAAAACAACTAAACCTACATCAGACCAGCTCAGACCAATAGCGTTGACCAATATTTCGTACAAAATATGTATGTCACTGATAGGAAACTTTGTGGATAGCCATATCACCATAAATAACGAGGCTAAAGAAACACAAGCAGGCTTCACAAAGGGAGCTAAAATAGAAGACAACTTATTAACCTTACAATACTGCATAGAGGATAGCTACCAGAAGGGAAAACCTCTTATAATAATATCCATTGATTACTCAAAGGCATTTGACTCAATTAAAAGAGAGAAAATAGTACAGGCACTAATGCGATACAAGGTACACCCAAAGATAATAGATACCATTGTTAACATATATAAAGAAGACAAAACAAAAATAAAAGTAGGTGATTCTGAAATAGAAATGGACATAACTAGCGGGATTAGACAAGGCTGCACAGGTTCAACAATATTATTCAAATTAATAACCAACCTGATAATAGAAAAATTGGAAGGACAAAATATTGGATTAATCAATGAGAAACTGAAAATAGGAGTACTATTCTTTGCTGATGATGGACTCCTAATGGCACACTCGATAGAAGATGCAAAAGACAGCCTAAAAACAGTAATAGAATATAGTCAAGAATGTGGTCTAAACATCTATCTATCTATCTATAGCCCGACGCCCTAATCCCGCAAAAGGTGGCCGCAGACAAAACGCCTCCAAGTCACTCTGTCACCCACCATTTGACTCCCCTCCCCCCAACTCACCCCCCCCTCCCTCATATACCTCTCAACTCCATCCCTCCACCTCATCCTCGGTCTAAACATAAATAGAACCAAAAGTAATATCATCATCCATAATATGAAAAACCAGCCAGATGAAATAGAAGGGATAAAAGTAACTGATAATATAAAGTACCTTGGATTACAGATAGATAACAAAAGAAACTACTGTACTTCAAAACACAGAAGTAAATGATGGCACAGAAAGCTCAAAAGATGGCAAATATTACATACTCGGTAATAGCAAGGAGTTGTAATAAAGTCATGATAGGTCAAACCTACTGGAAAAATGTAGCCGTACCTACAATACTTCATGGGTCAAATATCATAAATTACACGGAAGCAGAAATTGAAAAGCTACAAAGGATAGAGAACGGAGTATACAGACAAATATTAGGAGCACCCAAGTATGCAGCAAACTGCACACTAAGGGGAGAGATTGGAGCATCATTAGTTAAACGAAGAATAATCACAGGTAGATTAGAGTACACCAGGGGTATTCTTCAGGGCAAAAATGAATTACTAAAAACTATACTAGAAATGATGAATATACAGAATATGAAGTGGATGAAGGAAACCAATAAGTACAAGGAATTAATAGGAATAGCTGACAGAGAATTAATGATTATGACAAAAAGCAGACTAAAGGAGAAAACAATGAATTGGGACACACAGAAATGGAAGGAGGAAGTATCTAGGAAAACAAGCCTGAAGATATATAAAGAATGGAAAGAGAATATCAGAGAAGAACAAGTATATGATAACAGACCAGCATCAACAATCTTCTATAGAGCAAGAACAAACTGCCTGCCATTATTCGATAGAAAGAGACATGAAAATGGAAATACAGAGTGCAGATTATGCTGTGCAGAAAAAGAAAATCTGGAACATTTTATGCTCGAGTGCACAGTGTACAATGAACAGAGATTGAATGCTGTGGAGTTACAAAAACCCTACATTGAAAATAAAGAAGAAATAATTGGAAATTTTTTATTTAGTAACATAAACATTGAACAGAAAAAAAGTATCCTATATAACCTCTGGGAAATAAGAAAAAAGAAATTAATGGAGCAAAACACAACGTAGTGAATGATTGAAAAGGAATAGAGTTCAGGAGGTGCCGCTGAAAAGGCATTACCTACGACAATCATCTGATCTGATCTGATCTATCTCCCTCAGCACTTCTATAAGTCCATTACCTCCCCCTTCCACTACAACATAGTCATCTGGCTCTATTTCCTTAAGATGCTCATTCACAATCTCTTTAATATCATTTATGCCTGCTCCTCCCTCTGTTCTGTCCATAATTCTATAATAACCATCTGTTAAAAAATGGATCTCCCTGCCCACTCCTTTCAGGATGCTGTCTCCAAACAACCACAACTTTCTCTTTAGCTTACCGGTTGTTGGGTATCCTCTTCTTTCTCCTCTGGCTCTTCTTTTTGATGGATATCTTCCTCTTTTCTTGCATAGGAATGGTCATGCTCTCCTTCCCTCTCCTCTTGCCCACCATGTCTTCTCTAGCCACAATTTCTGGGGTCTCAGCATCCTCTGTATCCTTCACTTTATCACCCCTTTCCTTTTTCCACTGGTCTTTTGCTATACCTTATTACAAGGCATAACATGTATTTACAACGGAGCATTTTCATGTTTTACTCCCTTAAGCCCCACGCACGCCACGTGATACTAGGCATCCCACCTCTGGCAAGCACCCGCCGACGCCCGCTTGGCTGGGTAGGGTGTGTGTTTACAACTTTACGTCGCTTACAGCAACACCATTACATGATGTGTTTACATTTTATCCATTTTATCTATCTATCTATCTATCTATTGCCAGACGCCTCAATCCCGTTTGGGGTGGCCACAAACAAATCGCCTCCAAGTCGCCCTGTCCCCCGCCATTTCACTACCCTGCTCCCATAATATATGATCAAATAGATGTTGTTTATATATATATATGAAAAGTAGTTTTTCATTTTTAAACTACTTACTGATACTCTAAGGCTTTCTAATGGTAATTTATTAAATATATTAAGCAGAGTGGAATCTTAAGCAGCTGCTGTTTGCAGATGATATTGCACTGGTGGCTGATTCAGAGGAGAGATTAAGACAGTAGGTAGAGGAGTTTGGAAGGGTGTGTGAAAGGAGGAAATTGAAAGTAAATGAGAATAAGAGTAAAGTGATGAAGTGTACGAGGTTGGTAGATGGTAGGGGGATGAATATAGTTTTGAATGGTGAGTTGCTTGAGGAGGTAGAGTGTTTTAAATATTTAGGGTCTCATGTTGCTATGGATCGAAGAATAGATGCAGAAGTGAAGTTTAGAATAAATGAGGTAGGAAAGGTGCTGGGAGGAATGAAAAAAAGTGTTTAGATGTCGTTCGCTTAGAATGGATGTAAAGAGAAGGCTGTATGAGGGTGTTGGGGTACCGATTGCGTTATATGGGGCTGAAACATGGAATATGGGTGTAGCAGAGAGGAAAAGTTTGAATGTAATGGAGATGAGGTGTCTGAGGAGTATGTGTGGAGTGACGCGTATGGATCGGGTGCGAAATGATGAAGTGCGAAGGAGAACTGGAGTTGTTCGGGAGATGGCTGGTAGAGTTGATTAGAGGGTGTTGCGATGGTTTGGGCATATGGAGAGAATGGATAATGAGCGATTGGTGAAAAAGATAACTAGATCTGATGTGAGAGGTGTAAGGCTGAGAGGGAGACCACCATCCATCCTGGATGGACAGTGTGATCAGAGCGCTGGATGCGAGAGGGATGTTTGTTGAGCAAGGAAGAGTGGCTGTGCGTGACAGAAATAAATGGAGAGAAAGTGTGAATGAATATATGATGACGCAGCCCTGAGGGGATATTTTCCCGCATTTGGTCTGATCAGCTAGTCAGGTCAGGTGCGAGTAAAGGGATGGGTCTATTATAATGTGGCAGGGGTAAACCAGCTCTGCCGTCGGGCCCTGCTGCGGATGTCACTGATTGCACTGCGCAGTTGACCCATGTGTGGTGTGGTGCGGTGAGGATCTGTCCCTTCTCCCCTTTGGGGCTAAGATGCGAATGACTGTTTGAATGGATGAGTAAATGGGGAGTGTGTCGTCCTGTCTCGGCTACCTCCCTTTCCTTGGGGGAAGCAGCCTAGGTATATAGATAGATAGATAGATTCTTTGTGCTGGTAACACTTCATGGTAGGAGCGAAATTACTACTACGAGTCCTCCTAGGAGGAACTTTTAGAAGCAACTCTCATCTACAACCACATTTAGTAATAATTTTAGAAGTACTCCTAGAAGTTTTTATTAATACCGGCCCTCTACACAACCTCTTGCCTTCCTAAAGCCTCCCTGTTCTTCTCCAACTAATTCCTCTGTTCTTTCTCTAACTCACACATCTTATATCTGCATACACATGCAGTAATACACACATGGGCACACATGTTGTAGTCATATGATGGGTAATCTAATAATAACGGTGATAAGATGATGATTATGATGATGATGATGATGAGCCAAGATGATGTGTGGGATACTGAGAGGATCTTATGGGTAGTGTAAACGCACCTAAATACTTACTAAGATTATTTCATTCAGCTGAGATATATTCTGGCAGTCAGATGTTAATATGCATGTCATAATAAAATAAATATATATATATTAATATCTTGAGACTCGGTGGCAGATATAATTAAAAAGGCGCATCTTACGTAGAGGTTAATGGATGATGATGCTATAAGCGATCATTTTCGACAGGTTTTACTCTAGATAATTAAAATCGTCTGACAGTAATATGAACAGAGGCAAAGAGACGTTCTCAAAGTGAAGTGGTTAATGTATAGATAATGATAATGTTTAAGTATATAACACATAAGTGAAAAGAGTATAGTTAAAATGAAATATACAGTAAAGCAAATGTTACCGAGCATGATTGAAATGAGTCTTCTGTCTCTAACTGGAACTCTGTGAACCCTTGAAGCTCTGAATCCCATCAGTCACCCTCTAACCGAGAAAGGCGTAGTACGCAGGTGCTGTGTGTATATTAACTCAGTGATAGAATTATAGTGTGTAAACAGCTTCCCCGTCTTCTTGAGGTACAGAAGGGTAAGCGAGGATACTGTTCATTCGTTCTTTGATAGCTACGAGTTCTCTCCGCTGCGCCAAATCGTCTGTATTAATCTGAAAAAGTAAAGATACGCTGTGGTGTTGATGTGGATGCGCTGGAGGGTGTTGGGAGAGGTACCCTTGAGATGGTTTGGCCATGTGGAATGAAGACTGAGAGATTACCTATAGTTCTTCCACCTTAACTTGGCCCAGGTTTTCGTCCCTTTGTAGCTTATTTCATGTAGCTCAGTGGCAGGAAAATATAATACAGTACTACGGTTCTACGTACGTTCCTACCATGATCTATCTATCTATCTATTGCCAGACGCCATAATCCCGTAATGGGTGGCCATTTGACTTTGAGTTATTTGTTTTACGGGGAGGGGCACTAACCCTCCACCAACCCACTTGTTGACACGTAGGGAGCACGTATGGTTTGGTTATATGGTTACCACCCAGCGTTGTAAATGGTTTCTTGGCTTACAGGAAACCATTTGGCTTGTCACTCAATGTAAAGCCACCTGTAAAGGAAAGAAAAGCAATAAGAAGTGACAGGAAAGATGGGAGAAATAGGAAGAGAGGAGGGGAGGCACAGAAAAAGAATGATAAAGGCTAAGGAAGAAGTAGGCAGCACTCCATCAAGTGAGTGGATGATGGTCGCCACCACCTACCACCACCTACCATGATGCTTGTTATTCATTTATTTATTTTACGCGTCGTATTCTGGTATTCGTATTGCTACAGCTCAGAACTGAAGACAGAGACAGTAATATTAGGACAAGTTAGAGTGAAAGGAGTATAAGAGAGTGTATGTGAGTTAGGTGGAGAGACGAGTAGTGGGAGACCGAGAATAATGAGGTGGAGGGATGCGGTGGAGAGGAGGTATATGAACGATGCTGGTGTGAGTTGAAGGAGAGGCAGCCTGATGATGCATGACAAGGTAACATGGAGGCGGTTTGTTTGTGGTCACCCCTCCAGAGATTAGTTTTAGATATAAGAAAGAGCACCGAGATATAAATACATCCATAGTAGTGAGTCAATTGATTTTTCTTTTCTGTTGCTCTGTAAGGTCTTCTCTCAGCTTAACATAATCCTGGAGTTTTTGCTTGAATATATATCTTTATTAATCTATGCTACGTTCAGTGTAGGGTCGGACCTTACAGTCGGAGGGAGAGTGATAGCCAGAATTAACTCCCATGCTGACGAGGTGCCAGTGGGAGATGGGTGTCCGTAGGAGGGATGATGCATATGAAAGTGGAGAAATATGAGGGAGAGTGAAAGGCAGAATTAACTACCACATGCTGGCAAAGTACATCTGGGAATGGGATGGGTGTGTAGGGAGTGTGATGTTTGTGAAAGTGGAAATATTGTAAAGTATTGGTTATGTTTATGTGTCAGAGTGTGTGTATGTCATTGGTAGAAGTAATATGGTGTGAATATATGTAAGTATATATTATCTTTATTGATAGACAGTGGGTGATTCTGTACTTAGGAAATAAGAGGCTTTACGAAATGTTGATATACATATTTAGACACCACGTTATGGAGATGGTTTGTGTAATATCCTACAGAGACACACAGCCACACCTCCATACACAGGCACACCTTCATACACAGCCACACCTCCACACACACACACACACACACACACACACACACACACACACACACACACACAGCCTCTTCCCTTCAGTAGAGCTTCATCCATCTTAGGAGAAATCTCTAGACGCTGGCAGGAGTAGAAGAGACTGTTGACAACCCAGTTACCTGCAGTGTTCACACCTGAGCCAATTATAATCATCAGGTTGTACCAGTTAAATAATAATAATAATAATAATAATAATAATAATGAGAAGGTGTCATGATGTTGAATAAGTAAAGAATTTTCACTATTCTGTCAGATATTCTGGTCTCATCATTATTACTTCATGTGTTATGTTCAACCTTGGATGCTGCCAGTCATTGTTTCAAATGTGGATATCACTTTCACTGACCTTTCCGTATTCTGTATTCCGTCGTTTAAACCTCTCCCACTTACTCTATCGACATATCGAGGAGTTCAGATAACCGTTCCATAACTAAAACACTTACTCTAGGCACTGATGAATGCATGGATGAGAAAAAAGAATATTTCATATAACTGTTCATAGCACTGGTCGGCTTAAACAGTTAACAGTATTGGAAGCATGTCAGAACAGTGACACCAGACGTTTTAGTATATTGATGATGCCAGGATAGATATATTAGGTCACTGTAACTTGGTAATAATTATGTGTCAGATTTGTAAAGTCTAATAAATACTCATAACAAAATGAATGTAGTCATTAAACTGGCAAATTTTCATGACCTATAAGCATAATATATACCGAAATGCATCGAGTAATAATTTGCGGTAAAATACTGGATTTGGAGAAAACAAATGACAGGGTGGATAGACAAGGATTGTGGAAAGCATTAAGAATATATGGAGTAGATGGGAAGTTGCTGAATGCTGTGAGGGGTATGTATGATGGTGCTAAGGCTGCAGTGCGTGTGGATAGTGAACTGAGTGAAGTTTTCTATTTGAAGACTGGGTTGAAACAGGGATGTGTCATGTCTCCATGGTTGTTCAATCTGTATATGGTTGGCGTTATAAAAGAGATACAAGGTAGGGCAGTGGATGCTGGAGTGGCCCTAGTGAGACAGGGCAGTGTTTCGAAACTCACTGTATTGTTGTTCGCAGATGGTACTGTGTTGTTAAGTGAAGACGAAGGGGAGCTGCAAGGCTTCGTGGATGAGTCTGGGAGAGTGTGTAAGAAACGGAATCTAAAGGTACATGTAGGGAAGAATAACGTTATGGTCTTCGAGAAAGGTGAAGTCAGTGAATGTACAGTGAGGTTGAATGATGAGGAAATGGAAACTCTGAGTACGTTTAAGTACTTGGGTAGCGTGATGAGTAAGGATGGAAGTTTGGAGGGTGAAGTGCTTGAAAGGGTACAATAAGGAAGAAAGGTTGCTGGTTCCTTGAGGGCAGTGATAAGGAACAAGGAAATGAGCACGGAAGTGAGAAATTTATTACATGACAGTATTGTGATACCAACTCTAACGTATGAAAGTGAAGCTTCGACGTTGTTGGAGGGACATAAGTCAAGAGCGTGAGCGTGGAAATGAGTTGTTTGAGAGGAGCCTGTGGAGTCACATAGTGAGACAGACTGGCAAAAGAGGATGTGAAGGAGCGTTGTGGTGTGGATGTGGATGTGATAGGAAGCGTTAGGAGAAACACACTGAGGTGATTTGGCCATGTGGAGAGGATGGAGAGTGAGAGACTGAAGAGGTGAGTGTATGCGACTGAGGTGGAGGGGGAGAGAGGGAGGAAGGCCAAGGATGAGATGGAGGGATGGAGTGGAGAGGTATATGGGGAAGGGGTGTGTGAAGTGGGAGTAGGGAAGTGAAATGGCGGGGGACAGGGTGACGTGGAGGCGATATGTTTGTGGCCACCCCGTATAAGGGATTAAGGCGGCTGGCAATAGATAGATGGATAGAAAATCCTGCAGTTCACATGCTTCACAACACGCTTCACAAACCATCACTGATATTATGCACCTGTACTGATGTGTTGATTTTACCTGTATGATATCTTAATTAGGAACTCAAAATGTGGCATGCAGGCTAATAAATCTGATCCCTGCTAGTCTTACATTAGTGACCGTCAAAAACTGAGGTCTTTAATTCTCCTTTGGTCTCATAGTTTTAAGATTAAGGACTAAATTAAGACGAAGTATTGAAGGAGTCTGTATTATTTCTGTGTATTTTTTCATGCAAGGAAGAATGAACCCAAGGCCATTATTCCTGGATACCTCTATGACAGGTTTTCCTCATTTATTTATAAAGTTTTCTTATCTTTTTTATTTTCATTACCATTTTCCTGATGTTCTCTGCGTGTTCCTCTCCGCCAAATTCCTAACAGTAAGTGCTAGCAATACAGTATACTAACACTATTTCATTTTTCAGAGAGAAGGAACCAAAGGCTGAACACAAACGCAAGATAGTCAAACAAGCAAGCCAACGTCAAGACCATGCTGTACCTGGACACACAGCGTTAGAAAAATGGAGGTCGAAGGCAAGGGGAGATGCACACCAGAATTTTGGCAATGCAGGTGAGTGATTACAAGACACGTAGTATTTTTCCACATCATTTTATCAACTCCCCCACCTCTCTCTCTCTCTCTCTCTCTCTCACACACACACACACACACACACACACACACACACACACACACACACACACATTACATTAACCCTTCCACTACAGTGAGGAGATGAAAGGAGCACTTTGAGGATTTGTTGAATGTAGAGGGTGACAACAGTGCGAGTATAAGTGGTTGGGGAATGGCTGGGAGAAGGAGAGATGAGAGGAGGGAGAAAGAGATCAGTAGGGCGGAAGTAGTGGAAGCAATGAAGAAGATCAAGATGGGAAAGGCCCCAGGGATTGATGAAGTGTGTGGTGACATGCTGAGGTATGGGGGGTGAGATCGTTGTGGAATGGATATGCAAGTTGTGTAGATTGGCTTGGGAAGAGGGAAGGGTTCCAGAGGACTGGAAATCAGGTATAATTGTTCCTTTATACAAAGGAAAAGGGGAGAGAGAAGTATGTGGTAACCATAGGGGTATTTGCCTTCTTAGTGTGACTGGTAAAATATATGGTAGAATACTCATTGATAGGGTTAGGCATATGACTGAAGTTAACTGCAAGTTCGCCTAGATAGCAGCGCGAAAGGCTTGGGAGATGTGATTCCAAGTTTGACTACCAGGGGACTGGGGAAGAGATGTTACTGCTGCAAGTGCTGGGAGAAGACTGTCGATGATGAATCAATGTCCTCGCGCTAGTTGCCCCTTACACCCTTTATTCAGCAGCTGCCTTACGATCTTTCTCCTGCCATCACCGCTCTTCCTCGTCCGCCACTGTCGCCCGTGTTTTGCTCTCATTCGGGAGCTTAGTTTTCCTGCCTATTTCTCTGACGGGCTCTCATGTTTGCCCGTGTCCCCACCTCTGTTGTGGGGCAAATATTTACAATCTCATCCCTGGTCTCCCCCTCCACCACATTCACATACACTCCTAGTTAGTCTCTCACTCTCCATTCTCGCCACTCAATCCCTCCATCTCATTCTTGGTCTCCCCGTCCACCTCGCTCACATACATTCGTATTTGCTGTTGTCAAAGAAAATTAAATTTGATTATAAAGTTTTATAAAACGATGAGTGATGTTTGAATCAAAATATCTACCCACGGCCTACACCCACGTCCGAAGTTGCACTGCATCCAACCACGGTGTACATCTACGTCCGCATGTTGCACTATAATATTCACCCAAGGTGTACATCCACGTCCGCATGTTTCACTATATTATCCACCCAAGGTGTACAACCACGTCCGCATGTTGCACTATAATATCCACCCAAGGTGTACACCTACGTCCGCATGTTGCACTACAATACATGAATGCATTTACTTCGGTGACATCATCTGCGGCCAATCTGCAGGCGCGAAACAAAAACACCCTACTTGCCCCATACATCTCAAGTGCACAGGTCAATCAAATAGACAATAGTAATCAAGGACAGTCACCCGTCCCTCATAACCACTACTCATCGTATATCCTGCAACCACCACTTAGTATTAAAGGTGTGGTGGTTTACCCAGTCCCGTCAGATGAAAACACACAAGTTATACGTATAATTAGGTTAAATCCATCAATTCCATGAGATATTTCTTAATGTATCGTTCGTACCGTATCGTTTATAAAGGCTCCAGTATGCTTGCATGTGTCGGCCTTGTCACCCACGCTCTTCACGTTGCTCTATCTCTGGCAGCCTCTATGACCTCGTCCCAGGTCTTTTTCGGTGTGCCTGTCCCCGACCTTTACACTTTTCACTTTCCGCACCCAGCTGTCATCCTCCAGCCTCTCCACATGCCCAAACCATCTCAATCTACCGCTCCTCATCACAACACCAGTACACTCCAGCCCCATCCTTCCTCCCAAACCATTTCAATCTGCCTCTCTTCATCACACCACCAATACACTCCAGCCCCCATCCTTCCTCCCAAACCATCTCAAACTACCTCTCTTCATCACAGCACCAATACACTCCAGCCCCATCCTTCCTCCCAAACCATCTCAATATACTCCTCATCACACCACCAATATACTCCAGCCCCATCCTTCCTCCCAAACCATCTCAATCTACCTCCTCTCATTACAACAGTAGGCCTACTCTCCAGTCCCATCCTTCCTCTCAAACCATCTCAATCTACCTCTCTTCATCACAGCACCAATACACTCCAGTCCCATCCTTCCTCCCAAACCTTTAGCGTGAGCAGGCTGGCAGGCAGTCTGGGGGCGGTATTCTGGTACGGTCATGAAGCTTACCAACACCTCTTTCTTACCGGTTTATTTCAGATTCTGCTCCGTTACTACATTCTTTTGTGATCAGGGAAAAGGGGAAAAAGAAGTGTGTGGTAATCACAGGGCATTTGTCTTAGCGTAACAAGAAAAGTATGTGGTAAGATATTGACAGAGTTAGGGATATAAGAACAGGGAGGTTTTAGGAAGGAAAGAGGTTGTGTAGATCAGATATTCTTAGGTCTTTAGTGGAAAAATTTCTAGAGAAGGGAAAGAAATTGTATACGGCCTTCGTGGATTTGAAGAAAGCATATGACAGGGTGGACAGACAATGACTCCTCTCGCATAGCTTGGCCTGGCCAGTCGTCGCTATGCCCGAGCTCCGTGAGACTTCCAGCGACTCTGCTCGTGCCTGCGACCCGTTGAGGGGGGCACCAAACAGCAGATCCGTGCCGCCAGGAGCCACTACCATCCAGGGAACCGTGAATTGGTTCAACGTGAGATCGTGTTACGGTTTCATCAAGCGCCGCGACACTGGTGCTGATGTTTTCGTACACGTTTCTGAGATCGTTGCACCAAATCCACGGCATTTCCAGCGCTCACTTGACGAGGGAGAGACGGTGGAGTTTCGTGTTGTACAGGCTTCCATGGGTCCCGTGGCTAAGGACGTCTCTGGGCCGGGTGGTGTTGCTGTGCAGGGCTCTGCCCGTGCACGGCGGCGTCCCCCTGCCCAGAAACGCCAGCCAAGGGATCCTGGAAGTTCTGGCATCACAAACACACTCGTTGCGATGTGTATCGCGACGGCTGAAGCTTTCAGTGGGGGTAGCAAGACGGTTCTGGCTGTTCTCCTTCCTCAAATCTTTGAGGAGAACGGCATTCCACGCCTTGCCATTCCCCGAAGCTTCACCCGCGATCCTCGTCTCCCCCCTCGTCAGGAGCGTCAGGCCCGGCGACAGCAGCCACCACCACCTCGCACGACACCGGGAAAACGGCTGTGTTTGGATGCCCCTCTCAACCGGACGACTGGCGCCACCACCATCGAAACTACGATCACCGACCCGGAACCGTCACAGGCCATGGACATCGAGCATGGGGAGACTGTTGTGGAGGTTCACCTCCCTTCGTCAGGAGCTGAGGGGGAGCGTGTCTCGTCTCCCGTCCCTTCAGTACATCTGGACGTAGTAGAGCCCTCCTCCTTGCCTTCTCCATCTGCTCCTGACGAAGTGGAGGAGCCTCTTCCACCTTCACCACCGCCTGCCGCCATCGCTCGCTCTTCTTCTCCTCCTCCACCTAAGGAGAAGAAGAAGAAACCAAAGAAGAAAGGGGGAAAAACCAAGAGCGACCCTTCCACCGTTGCTCGCCGGATCGAGGCCCTCCTTCCACCAATCTCAGGCACGGGGACTCGCCACCAGAGGGCCTGTGTAAACAAACCTGTGTTCTGCTCTCCTATTATCTCTGGCGTTTTACGTGGATTTCTGCTACCACTGCCTTACAGCTGTTGCAGGGAGCTGCTATGAAGGTCTCATCTTTGCACTCGTCTTATTTGAGTTTACCTCGTGTTGGACTTAGCTCTGTAATAATTAAGGGAAATTTGACTCACCTGGCTCCAGCCCCTCTGGTCAGTTTTCTTCCTGATTTCTGCGCATGCATGCAAGTAGCTCCTGTTATGTCGTCATGGCAACGTCTCGACTCTCTTGACGTCTCTACCCCACCGTGCCCACTTCCTGCTTCTGTAGGAGAGCGTTATGGAGCCTTCAGGCCCTGTCTCTATTGCAGATATTGAGGCTGACCTGGCGCTCAGTGATGATGATATTTCAGATATTGCTGACCAACACTGGCCACAGTTAAGCCAACTCCTGAGCACCGTGATGCGCCTGTCACGGGAGCGCTTTGAGGGTTCGTCAGTGTTACCAACACCTGCCTCACAACACCCTGGCACCATTAAGTCGCCCCATGGTTTATACCTCAGACAGCAACAGTGAACCTTCATCCCCGGCTGCTAAGTCCACCCGGACGGAGGGAGCCTCTAGTGGTGCCCTGCAACGTGCACATGATAATGAAGGCTACGTTTCCTTGACACCCTGTGCAGCCCGTAGTTCCCCGACTTGAGGCTATGTCATTAAGCGCCCCTCCTTCTCCAGCGTTTGCTCCTAGGGGCTGACTACATTAAGCTGCTGTTCAAGGGACAACACATCTGTGGGACACCAAGCTTCGCTGGTTATCTGAGGTCAACCGCCACTTTCATCTCGATCGAGACCTGGCTGAGGTTAAAATGGTGAAAGCGATTTCCTCCCGCTTTGTTTATATCTCTTCCCGCCGTCGCTCAGACATTGTTGACAGTGTAATGCGGAGATTTTCTGTCTCTTCTTTCCCTCGAAATTCAAGACTCACTCAGAACGGCCTCGCAAATTTCCTACATTTCTCCTTACCCGTTACCCTGTCTGGCACTGATCCAACACTGGCCAAGGAGCTGCCTGGCATCCACACTGCCCGTCGCTTCTACCAGAACGGCACACCTATTAACCCGCCTTGTGATCACCTGGAGCCTCCCCTCAGCCACCGCCACCGAGTATTGCCTTCAGCTTCCTCCCTTGCCTGCCTTCCTGTGAGTTTCCCCGCAGGATGAGGGATGAGCAGCCGTGGTGTTATAGATGCTGGAACTTTGGTCACATTTCTCGGTACTGTTCAGCACCTGGAGCGCTGTGCATTTTGCTCCGAGTCACATGGACTCACGCCATTCTTGCCCCACCGCACCTCCCCCCACCACACCTGCTCCTGCCTCTCCCTCAGCCTTGATGCAGCCACCGCCCTCCACTCCCGACACCTCTTCGCTCTGGAAAATGTCCCTCTGATGTCACCAACCTTGGGGTTAATGTTTGGCAATCCTGGCTGCCCACGCCGCCGGGCTACCACCATATCGCCTCCGCCTACACAGGTGGCTGCTCACGCATCGAACTTGCCGCCACCACCACCTCCACCTCCCAAAGTGCCATCCCTGATGTTTCAACTTCCACCTCAAGCTCACATCAAGTAAATGAACTCCAGGACGCTGTCGCCGCTCTCAGGACTCGTGTTGCTTCACTCACAGCGCTTCGATACAATCGATGAGCACCTAGGTAGTTTGGTAAGCAAACAGAGTTGCCTTTGAAGCTACCTTAAATTCCCTTTTGGCTGAAACTCAAAAAGTTGTCATTAATTCCCTTACCAGTCTTACAGAGCAGCTCCAGACCATTGCCCTTCTCGTCTTGAGACCCTGACTGGGCCCTCCCTATACAGTCCCCACAACATGGTGCATCACGTGTGTTGATGCCCGCATCATCACTGCCTCTTCGTCCGGCCGTCGTCATCCTAAAGGTCCTGTTCAATGAATCTAGCTAAGCTGCATGTTGTCTCTTGGAATGCCTGTGGTATAACAAATAGGGCCAAACTGACTGCACTCAAGGGTTATGTATTTAGTCACCACCCGGACATCGTTCTCATCCAGGAGGCATTTGTTGGTAATGCTTTGCCCGGGGTGGATGCCCCATCCCTCAGTGGCTACGTGTCTTATGTCCATCAGGTAAGACATGGCCTCATAACCTACATTCACTCCTCCATTCAGCATCGCCTCCTTCCATTTTCTGTGAATGAGAATACCACCTTTCAGCTCTTTGACATTACTGTTGGTGCTGGCACCATACGGCTTTGCAACGTATACGCTGCACCGAACAGGATAGATCCCGCCACCCTTCCAGCTCCCACCATTTGTGGAATGGTTTACATGGGGGATTTCAATGCCCGTCATCCTGCTTTGGGAGATCCTTCTGGCACTGTGAATTGTAATGGGAATCGACTTTTAAAGTACATTCGCCGAAATCAGCTTACACGCTGGGATACTGCTGGTGCTACACATGCTCGAGGTGGTACTCTGGATCATGTACTTACGTGTGGACTTGTACCCTCCCAAGTAAAGTGTGTATCTGTTCCGACACTCTTCTCAGATCACATTGGTCTCAGCATTCATTATTCCCTTCCCTCTGCTCCCTCGCCAATACACACCCGCACTCGCATTGCAATCCCTCCCAAGTACCGTCCCACATACATCTCATACATGACTAACTTTCTTCCCACATTTAACTTCCACTGTCCTGAACAGTTATACTCCTCACTTGTCAAAGCCACACATGCCTTCTATACCCGATATGTCAGCAAGCCACACATCAGGCATCGTGTTGGTGCCCATAGCTTTACACTGGATAGTAGAATCGTTCAAGCAGAGAGACAGGCAATGGAGGCTGGCCGTGCCTTTATGAGGCAACCAAATCCTGAGACTCTTCACCAGTATCAACTATCAAGAGATGATCTTGTTGCTCTCCAGTCCTGTGTTCAATCTGATTCCTGGCACAGATTCACTGATGGTATTAATCATCAAACAAGCGTGAGTACCATGTGGCACCTCATCAATAAGGTTGTAAGAAAGAAGCCTCCAAGTGTCCTCCACCACAACCCTGTTCAGTACGCACAGGACCTCATCAATGAGTGGTCAGCACAGTCACGAACCGCCACCCTTCCAGTTCATATACGAGATGCTCTCTCCACCCAGGAAAACTATCGTGCACTTCGTCTCGCTGCCGCCTTGCTGAGTGTTGATGATGATGATGTAGCCATATCTGAGAGCGAGCTGCACCGTGCCCTTGCTAGGGGCAGAAATTCAGCTCCTGGTGATGATGGCATCACCCATGCAGTCCTTCGTGTACTCGTAACAGTGCCTGGCAACCCTCTCCTCCGTCTCTACAACCTCGTTTTTAGTCTGGGTTACGTGCCACAAGCCTGGACCCAAAGTACGATTGTGCCCATCCCCAAGCCTGGCACCGACAAATTCCGGCCCATCTCCCTCACTTCCTGTTTCTGTAAGGTGTTTGAACGCATTCTTCTCTCACGCCTCATGTTCCGGCTGCATGACAAACTTTCGTCCAGACTTTTCGGCTTCCTGCCCCAACGAGGAACACACCACTGCCTCATGGAGCTCTACACTCGTCTCTCCTCAGATAGTGTTGTGGCCTTCATTGACTTGAAGAGTGCGTTCGACGTAGCCAATAGAGACATCATTCTTGATCAGCTTGTTGACTTTGGCATAAAAGGAAACCTTCTTAAATGGATACGTGGCTACCTACGAAACAGAACTTCTCGAGTTTTGTTTAAAGGAGCATTGAGCACTGCCCGAGACTTTGAACTTGGTACTCCACAAGGTGGTGTCCTTAGTCCCTTTTATTCAATATTCTCATTCATCGCCTTCTGTCCTTACTGCCAGCTGTCGGTGACACCACTATCACTTGCTACGCAGATGATATATGTATTCACTCACGTTCTCCGGACCATTTGCAACGCTTTCTTCACTCCTTTCATGTTTCAGCTTCCTCGTGTGGCCTCATCATCTCCTCGGATAAGAGTAGAATCTTCTCCTCCCGTCCTGCATGGAATCTGCCAGAATTCACTATGGGGAATGATGTCATACCTCTCTGCACGCAGTATCTCTATTTGGGAGCACCAGTACGGATTACACCTTCCATCCCAGCACGACAGCGGTTGCATCCCGTTGTTCAAGATCTGTTGGTCCGACTGCAGCGGCGCCTGACTCCTTTAAAGTGGCTGACCAATTATTCTACTGGAGTATCTATCCCAGTCGCCAGGACCATATACATTGCATTCCTCCGCTCGGTGGTAGATTATCTTTCCCCAGCATTATGTCAGCTCTCTAGAACAGCTTTAAGACCTCTTGAAATCTTCCAGAATCAAGCAATGAGACTCATCCTGGGCTGCCCTGACTCCACCAGAATTGTCAATATGCAGCACGAGCTCAATCTCCCGCCACTCGTTGATAGAATATATTCCAATGTCACCTATTTTAGCATTAAATGTCTGTACTCTCCTCATCTTTCTCCCCACTACTCTCATACTATCAGGACTTCTCTGGATCCAGCGGCGCCTCGACCTCTGCTGCGCCAAGGTGGACGCAATCTGGTCAATACCATAAGTTCCAATATTCAGAGTCTTAATGTTGACATCGTAGAAGAGGACGTGGACAATGGCCTTGCACCCTGGAGTATTCCTGTGCCAGCAGTCTCCTACACCCCAGCCTCTAAGACTGATCTGCCTCAGCTTCAACAACAACGTGCACTGGAAACCATCGCCAGCCTATCATCATCCCTCAGTTTGGCCCACCATCTCTATACTGACGGCTCCCTGCAGAGAGATGGCAGGGCAGGATGTGCTGTTTTCTCCCCCAGCTTAGAGCCCCCGCAAGAGGGCTGGTCGGGTCGCCGCCTCCCAAATTCATCAAGTTCTACATATTGTGAACTACATGGACTTCTGGATGCTGTCACTTTGCTTACACAGACCAGGAATAACGGCTTGATCATTTGTGACTCACAGCCAGCTCTCCGGGCCCTCACGTCTCACAAGCCAGCATATCAACGTCTAGTCACACAAATCCTTCGGCTACTAGCCATGGCTGATGCCAGCTCACTAATGGTGCACTTTTTATGGATTCCCTCCCACATCCATCTCCTGGCCAATGACACTGCTGACCAACTTGCGAAGGCTGCTTGCGATCTACATCTGCCAGATGCTGCTACTTCCACTGCATCCCTTCTGTGCTGCAAGAAGATGGTACAGCAGGCTGCCCGCTCCCCCACCCGCCATCGTAGCAATGCTGAGAGGGCCATGAGTGTATCAATACAGCATTATGATCACTTTCTCACTCATCCACACAGGTATCGTCGCAGTGGTCTTTATGGTTCGCCGCTGTAATGTGGTATGTGCACGTCTCCGACTGGGCTGGCGACCAGTTTGGCAGGTGGCAGGGCAGGAAGATGCACCTCACTTCACCTCCTGTAGGCTGTGTGACGCACCCAATGCCAACACCCTGGACCATTATTGCCTGCACTGTCCACATGTTGTTAACTTATTACCACAAAGACTCACATTGATTGACACTTGTAAACTGCTGTTAACAGATAATGACTTGCTAGATGTTATTCTTATGTGTCATCCTCACTTTGGTGGATTTTGATTTCATGATGACTACAGTACATAGCGTGTCCTACGTGGCACGAGTCCCATGTACTATCATTGTTAACTAATTGTACTTTATGTCTGCCACCTTCGGGTGTAATAAATTAATCAAAACAAAATCAAAACAATCTCAGGCACTTGTGATCTCGATGCCCGCACGGATGCGGACCTAGAAGAGCTACTCTTCTGCCTCACGGATCCGATCAACGACGACGATACACTGCCTCTCGTCTACCAGACTCTGTATCAGAAGATCCGTGAGGCATACATCTCCAACTCCCACTCTCCATCTGAGGAAGCCACCATCCGTGAGGGCATCGGGTTCGACCCACCACGTGCTGCCCTGGTCAACTATATAGCCACCAGACTGCTCTCGTAACTGCCGATGCACGCTTGATCTTGTCCTGCCTTTGCTGCCTCGTCTTGCAGTCTTGTCACCGCTATGCTCTCGTTTTGAGAGCAACTTTTTGCTACATCCCTGACGGGCTCTATGTTTGCCCCTGTCCTCACCACGTTGTGAGGCAAATATCACAACAACAACAGCAACAACTGGACTGACAAGGATTATGGAAAGTATTAAGAATATATGGAGAAAATGGGAAGTTGCTGAAGGCCGTGAAGGGTATTTATGAGGGTGCTAAGGATGCGGTGCGTGTGGATAGTGAACCGAGTGAATTTTTCTATTTGAATGTTGGACTGAAATAGGGATGTGTCATGTCCTCATGGTTGTTCAGTCTATATATGGATGGGGTTATAGAAGAGATACAAGGTAGGGCAGTGGATGTTGGAGCAGCCCTAATGAGAGAGAGCAGCGTTTGGAAACTCCCTGAATAATAAGATCTCGCATCTAACGTGTAATAGGTACCAAAAACCACTCGTTACATGCGACTTCATTAGATGCCGATACATAAACATATGGGGAAAATTATAATAGGTAAAAACTGGATCTAACCCCTATTTTGACCCTATTTTCACACATTATGTAAGTTATTGTCGTTAATTTGTCATATAATCATACATAGTGACATAAAATATAAAATAGAGAAGAAATAATATCGATAACTCACCTGTGAGTGATAAATGAGGTGCTTAAGGTGGTATCCGAGGCGGGAAGGAAGGCTACTGGGCCGCTCCTTCTCACCTACGCCACCAGCACAACCACCCTCCTCCCACCTCTCGCTCTCCATTGCCTCTCGCGATGCCTCCCTGAGTTTTGTTATCTTTTTGTCTGCATTCTTTTCCTTCCCAACAAATCCAGAAAAGTCATCATGAATGTCACCATGAAGATTCCCTATGTTTTCATCGACATCACTCACAGTCTTATCCTTCATTTCCATCATCACTCACACTCTTATCCTTCATTTCCATCATCACTCACAGTCTTATCCTTCATTTCCATCATCACTCAGTCTCTTATCCTTCATTTCCATCATCACTCAGTCTTATCCTTCATTTCCATCATCACTCACACTCTTATCCTTCATTTCCATCGAGATTTGCCACAACTTCCCCAAGCTCATGGCGTTTGTTTAAATATTCGGTGATACCGGTAACTGTTTATCTTCTTTCATTCACTTTCTTGGCATAGGTTTCACTGAGCTCCTGGTTTAGTTTCTGTAGCAAATCTAATATCTTTCCCGTCCACGCACTAGACCAGCAGCAGCAGCAAGCAGCCATCAGCAGCAGCAAAGCTGTCCAGACAATCTCGCACTAGACCAAGGTGGCGACAGATTTGAACCGCTCGCCCGGGATTTTTTTTCGTTAGACGGAAACTTTCACGTTAGATACGAATATGGGTAGAGGTCCAATGGTGTCGTTAGATGTGAACTCCTTAGATGCGAGATCACACTGTAAATTCCTAACTTGTCATAACAAGGCTGATGTGGCACTGGTATGTTGTGGCCATGCAGCCAGGCACCGCGGAGTTGGGTATCACACGTCTACCTTCCCCCTCTGACATGCGGTAACTGAACCTGGTGCCTTGTGTATGGGACAATGATGCGCCTAGGTAGACAGTTGGGCGCCACGGATCTAACCGACTTACATGTACACCCCTCCCCTGCAAGAGCGATACTGAGGGGCACCGCCGCATTTTTTTTTTTTTTTTTTTTTAGGAAGGTGGAGGAAAGAAGAGAGAACAGGGGAAGGGATAGTAAGAAAGAGGAAGGAAGAGGGAGTAGACAGTTGGTGGGCTGGCCACCGTGTTTTTGTTTTATTTATAGTATTAGTTAGGTAACTGCTTTTATTTTGTTTATTGAGTTAGGTAAGTGCTTTGTTTTGTATATTGTGTTAGTTTGGTAAGTACATATAGTGGTTTTGACTGTGTATGTTTGTGTGTGAGCGTATGTGCGTGTGGATGTGAGCGTGTGTGTGCGTGTGCGTGCGTGTGCGTTCATATGTTGTGTATGTTTGAATTGAGCTAGCTAGCTTTTTGAAGGTTTGGTTGGGTTGTTTGGGTTTATGTCGTAATTAGGTGGTTTTTTTTTGTATTGTGAGATTGAGTAGTTTGGATACAAATCAGTGCGTCACTTATCGGTTTTGGTTGAGTTTAGTAAATTGGTATAGGGTCATGGTTGTTTATTATGGTTTTTAAACTACTAGGGAACCATTTATGAAAAGAGCGATTCTCCTCATTGATGTAAGTTAGTGCGTTGTATGTTTCGGGGTTAATTTCCTCGATTTTACTCCAAACTTTTTTTTGGCTTGGTTATGTAATCTTATGTTTAACGGTTTGGTTTTGGTTATGGCGTGTATTTGTTCCGTGTTAAGTGTGTAAGGGTACTGCTGATTAGTTGCAAATCTGAGGGCTTTGTTTTGTAAGATTAGTAGTTTTTTAAGTTGGGTATAGCTGAAGGTGTGTGTGGGAATGGGGGGATATTCTAGAATGGGGAGGATCAGTGCTTTGACAAGGTGGGATTTGACTTTTATAGGCATGTTCTTGAATCTGAGTAAGCGGGATAGTGCTCCAGTAGCTTTTTGTTTTCTATCCTGTACACTAGGATGATAGCCTCTTGAGTTAAGTTTAAAACCAAGTATTTTACCCTCTTCTTTGAAGTCAGTTATTTCTTCATTAATTATTAAAGGTTCTTTTTTGGTGTTGGCAAGTTGAATGATGGAAAATTTATTTATGTTAGTTTGTAGGCTATTCTCCATTTAGATTCATATTCATTAATTTTCTCGACTTCGCTTTGAGTTCTTGAATTCATGATCCTTCTAGATGGTCCAGGATAGTTAATAATTTGGGAAATATCGTCAGCGTAGCTTATGTTGATTCCATGAGTTGCTTGTGGGGAGTCACTGGTGAATATAGAGTAGAGAGTTGGTGAGAGTACGCTCCCTTGAGGAACCCCGCTTTCCAGAGCAAAGCTAGCACCTGTACAATTATTTATTTTGATTTTAGCCTTCCTATCGTCAAGAAAATCACAGAGAATTTTTTCAGTTATAGTTGGGAGGTTGAGATTAAGTAATTTATATTTAAGTCCTAAATGCCACACCTTGTCAAAGGCTTTTGTTACATCTCTAAGGATGATGTGGCATTGTCCTTTGTTAGATTTACTTATTGCTATATGTTCTGATGCTATTGCAATTGCTTGAGTGGTGCCCCTTAGTAGTCGAAAACCGTATTGATTCTTATTATACAGATTCTCAGATTCAAGGTGTAATCTGAGCCTTTTATTAATTATTCTCTCTAGTACCTTTCCAGGGACTTCTAAAAGAGAGATGGGTCTGTAATTCTCTACGAGATGTGGGTTCTTGTTCTTTTTTGAGATTAGTTTTATGATGGCTTCTTTAAATTTGTCGGGGAAATATCCTGCAGAGATGGTTGCATTAAATATGTTTTTTAAATTTTCAGTGGCTATATTGGGGAGATTGGATAGTATAGTTTTATTATATCCACTTTCTCCCGGGCAAGTCTTTTTTAAGTTCTTAATAATAGAGGTAATTTCGTCTGCCGTGATAGGAGTGGTAAATATTGTGTTTGAGTCTAATCTATCGGGGTGAGCTGAGTGGTACGGTGTTAATCTATCTACGTTGTTGGTAAGGAATTCTTTTACCGTATTGTCGTGTCTGTTGTTGTTTTGTTCTTCTTCGATCTCTTGAAAGATGGACTCCCAGTGTCGCCTGTGTTCTTTCTTTTTCAGAGGCTGAGTGTTGTCTGTTTCCCAGATGATCTAATACGTAATGAGGGTCGGGGGTTGAAGTTCCTGAGAGGATTTTTATTTGACGCCAAAATGTGGAGGGATCATTATAAAGATTGGCGGTTGTTGTGATATTTACCTCACAACATGGTGAGGACACGGGCAAACATAGAGCCCGTCAGAGAAGTGGCATAAAGTAGCTCTCAAACGAGAGCATAGCGGTGACAAAAACTGCAAGACGAAGCAGCAAGGCAGGACAAGATCAGGCGTGGCTCAGCAGTTACGAGAGCAGTCTGGTGGCGATATAGTTGACGAGGGCAGCTTTTTTTTTTTTTTTGTGTGTGTGTGTGATATTTGCCTCACAATAAGGTGAGGACACGGGCAAACAGAGAGCCCGTCAGAGGAATGGCAAAAACAAAGCTCTCAAAAGAGAGCATAGCGGTGACAATAACTGCAAGCCGAAGCAGCAAGGCAGGACAGGATCAGGCGTGGCTCAGCAGTTAAGAGAGCAGTCTGGTGGCTATATAGTTGACCAGGGCAGCACGTGGTGGATCAAACCCGATGCCCTCACGGATGGCGGCTTCCTCAGATGGAGAGAAGGAGTTGGAGATGTATGCCTCACGGATCTTCTGATACAGAGTCTGGTAGACGAGAGGCAGTGTATCGTCGTCGTTGATCGGATCCGTGACAATACAATACAATGACGTATAGAAAAGGGGGGGAAAGGAAGGAAGGTAAAGAATGATTGTGTATATGTGATGAGTGTAATGCAACCAGGACGACGACACGTGGCAGGAACTAGGCCTTAGTTTTATCTCCCGGCCTTACTGAGAGATCAGGTTCCTGGTTGCATTGTGTAAGGTGCGTGTTTTTTTTTTTTTTTAAAGTAGGAGAGGAAGAATTCAGACTAAGAGAAAGAGTGTCGGGGCTTAACCCAACGTGCGTGTGTTTGGTGTTGGGAAGGGGGGGGGGGGTCTCGCACGTGCACTGTGTTGTTACTTAAGGCGGGAGGAGTGAATAGCTACGGCTTTCTCTGCCAAGCATTGGCTTATTGGCTGCCTCTCAGGTTCATCTGATTTTCCGGCTCCAGGAGCCTGGGTAGGATAATAGGATACGGGTGTTAGGGTAAGGTGTTGTAGCCCTAGTGGGCTTGGGTAGGGGGATAAGGAAAGGGAAGGGGTGGAGGAAGGGCAGTATGGGGGGGTCAGGGTTTGAGGCGTGGGTGCTGGATATGAGGATGGCGGGTTATACGTGGCTGCCGTGATCTTGATAATGGGTGTAGGGGTGGTTTAGAGTCTTAAGTGAATTGCAGGGGGTGAACTAAGTAGTTGATTAATAAAATGGGCATTAAATAAACTATTGGTGATTACGTGAACAATGGGGTTGGTGCAGGTCTTGCGTCAGGGTGGAAGAGGTTGGCTAGGGGTCGTGTGGGGGGTGTGATCCGGGTGAAAAAGTCGATGAAGTCAGTGTGAACGTCGGTGAGTTTGGTGATTTGTTTTTGTTGTAGGTGGTGAAGGTAAGTGTTGATGGGTGGAATGTTGGCGCGTTCATGAGAGTGTATGTTGGTGACAAAATCATCCCACCGTATGCTCAGTGCCCAACGTATGGCTTTATTTTGAACTTTCTGTAAATTTAGAATGTTGCTTTTGGCCGAAAGAGATAGACTTAACGGTGAATACGTGAGCAGTGGTCTGATCAGTGCTTTATACAGATGAAATTTAGTTGACGGTGTTGCACTACGAAACCGGTATATTTGTGTTAGTGCAGTGCCAGCCACGCCTGCCTTGCCTCGTATATGATGATGAAATTTGAAGTTTTTATCGTATGTAAGACCAAGTACGGTGCAAGTATTCCTAATAGGAATAGGAACGCGATCGGGATCACGCGAATTTAGAAAAAGTGGGCGGGGGTTGGCTGATTTAATACGAAAATATGTTACTGTGCATTTCAAGGGATTCGCTTGAATCCGCCACTTCTGAGGCAGAAGAGTAGCTCTTCTAGGTCCGCATCCGTGCGGGCATCGAGATCACGAGTCCCTGAGAGTGGTGGAAGGAGGGCCTCGATCCGGCGAGCAACGGAGGAGGGGTCGCTCTTGGTCTTTCCCCCTTTCTTCTTTTGTTTCTTCCTCTTCTCCTTAGGTGGAGGGGGAGAAGAAAAGAGAGCGATGGCGGCAGGCGGTGGTGAAGGTGGAAGAGGCTCCTCCACTTCGATTGGCGGTGTTTGCAATAGTGTTTGCCCAATGTGTGTTGTGTTCTGTTAGAAGGGATGTGTGTAGTTGAGTTTGAAGTAGTTTGTATAGTCTAAATGGATCTCGTGTCCAACCATGTGTTTGGGAGTGAGTTCTTAATGCATTGTATTGATTGATGAGGATCTGTGTGTCTCTGTTGTGTTTAGGAGTAGTGATTGTTCTATGTGTTGTTGTAGGGATGTTGTTGTTGATTGCAATATTTATGTTGGAGTACCATCTTTCAAGAGATTGATCGATTTCCTCTAGTGTTCCATCACCGGGGATATGAAAGTTAGTAAATGTTGTGGTTATATCTTGTTTAAAGTCATTCCAGTTGGCCGTTAGGTCGAGGTGGAATGGGGACGGTTATTGGGGCAGTGGAGATAGTGGCGATTATGGGGATGTGATCACTAGTGGTGAGAGGGCCGGGAGAGAAATGGGTGTTGTGATAAGCTGTTAGGTTGCAAAGAGCTATGTCTGGGGTGGAGGTAGAGTTGTGTGAGAGGAATGTAGGAAAGTTGGGACCAATGTGTCTTACTGTGGTGTCTTGGATGAGTCTTGGAAGTTGTCTTCCTACGACGTTTGAGTTTCTGTTGCCCTGGAGGCGGTGTTTAGCGTTAAGATCACCAATGAGGTATACAGGGATGGTTCTTCTGAATAAGTTAATAAAATCGGGGGTTGGGAGGTAAGGGCGGCTAGGGGGGAGGTATACTGTAGCAACAATGATTTTTCCAGTGTGTGTTTGTAACTCTACGGCAATCAGATCTGAGATAAAACTGTCTATGATTTTGTATTGTAAATTGTTTTTCAGTGCAATGGCTGTGCCGTCCATAGGGCGATTGAGAAAGTTTTTACTATGTGTTTTATACCCAGGGATACGGAGTGAATTTGGTGAGGTAGTGCCGTGGCTATTTATAAGAATGATATCTGGATCTAAATTACGGTAGGTATTGCTAAGACCTAGACTTCGACCATGCCAATTAAGGACGTTATGTTGAATGATTTTTATTGTCTATGTCTTTGGGGTCTGGACTGAGAGGGTTGGGAAGCCTTTGTGTGCTGATCCCCTAGGCCAGGGGTTCCCAACCTTTATTTACCCATTACCCCATTTTCCACACCTCCCTTCACTCATTACCCCTCATTGCTTATGTTTCCACAATTGCATTTTAGCTGCTTAACATTTTGATGCCTAGATTTTAGTTTGAATGTAGGACTTAATTAAAGGTTAGGCTAAAACCAAGAGAGTTATTGCAAGGAGTAATTTATTTTTATTATTAACACTGATACCAAATAAACATGACTTTAAACATTCATCTCTGAATTTTAGTATAGGTCTGAAAGTCTATCATAACTGGTATGATTTTTAGATTTTTTTTTTTTGTTACCTCCCCCATTACCCTTCACAAAAGACCAAATTACCCCACTTGGGGTAATTTACCCCAGGTTGGGAACCCCTGCCCTAGGCGAAGGAGAAGTCTTTCTTCGGTGTTAGCTGGCCGAATAAGATGTTGGAAGGTTTCTAGTTTTTCACAGGTGATTCTTAGTTGGTTGAGTGCTAAATCTGGATTCAGTATGTTGTTATTTTGTATGAATAAGGCTTTGTTTTCTTTTATAGCTTTGGCTAGTTCTCTTTGTTTGTATTCTTTGTTTGACTTTCAAATTGAGGGGAGGACTACAATCCTCTACCTTGTCATTTTCGGTTTCGTCTTCGTCAGAGGAGCTTAGGTGTTCATCTGATTCACTGTCTGTTTGGTATTTTGGGATGTCATTACTTCCATGTGGGATGGGTTCATCTTCATGTGTGTCAAGCGCCATAGCCTCTGCGTTTTTCTCTTCAGAGATAGGGATGGTTTGTGTGTAAAGGGATGATTCAGCAGGTTTTTTATTTGTATTGGCTGGGGGAGAAAGAAGATTTTTAGTTGTAGATGGCAGAATGGCTTGTATAATTTTTTCAGAGGGGGGGTTAGGGGGGAGTTTGACAATTGGTAGTCCATTAAGTGTGCAACTTTCCCCCAGAATTTTATTAAAGCTGCCTGGGTTTGCAAGCTCGTGCATCGTTCGTTCGTTCGTTTAAAGTTTTCTGCACCTTTAGTGCAGGCCGGGCCATCTATTAGCCCGGTTTGTGTGGGAGGGCTTGTATAGTAACTGGGAAGATGGCATGTCACTGCGGTGCCCCTAGGGCTTAGCAGCGCACTGCGTTCTTCTGCTGATTTTTTTTTTTTGGGTGGGGGGGTTATTTAGGAGGTGGGGTAGCTTGTGCCACTTCTAAGAGGGTGCGAGTTGGTATTGTGGCGATGATATTAGCGGCTGCCTTGCGGAGCGTGCATGGGGGAATAGGATGATTTTCGGATCTTAGTGTGTCGGGATTAGGGTAGGGGGGTTTGACCCGAAGGCTAGATGTGGCAGGGCAGTTTAGCAGGTAGTGAAGGAGTGGTTGAGAGGTGGGGGCCTCGCAGTGTTCGCATTGTGGGAGAGGAGTTGTTGGTGGTGATTTCAGCTTTGCACGCGAATCCCAGCCGGAGGCGATGAATGTGGGTGAGGAGGCGGTTGTCTTTGGGTAGTAGCTGCATGAGTTCAGTATATTTGGTGGCCTGGGCAAACCAGGTAGCAGATGGAGATCCGAGTTTGACTTCTGCCTCATGATCGATGTGGTTGCGTCTGGCTGTTCGTTGCTTAATCTTTTGTTTAATGCGTGATAGGCTTGGGGGTATGTCTGTGTCAATGTGGGGGTGGGCTGATGCATGTTTGGCTGCCTTATCAGCCCTCTCATTCCCCTTTATTCCAACGTGGCTGGGGATCCAGTGGATGGTGATGGATCCCCCTGCCTCTCGGATCTGTTGGGCTGTTGCATGGATGTCAGTGGTTAGTGTGAGGTTGTCAGAGGGTGAGAATTGTTTAAGGACATGGATAGCGGCAGTGGAGTCAGAATGAATGATGATGGTCGAGGAGGGTGCGGTGTGGAGGGCATCTTTTAAAGCTGCTGCAATAGCAGCGAGTTCGGTTTGAAGCGTGGAAGCGCCATTTGTGATTCGGAAGCCATGACTGTGGTCGCCACACACAAAGGCTGCCCCGGCTCGTGTGTCCGTAACAGAGCCGTCCGTGTAATAAGTGACGGCATCAGGGGGGGTGATAGAAGCAATGCGTTGCAACCCCTCTTGGCGCAGCAATTGGGTGGGGGTGTTAGCTTTGTTTGGCGAGTCTGGGAGGAGGAGGTTGTATAAGGGTGGGTTCCAAGGGGCTTGGGGGCGGTAATGAGGGGCAGGAGAGTCGGGGGCTTGCATCATAGCAGAAAGGTTTAGGGCGTGGATGGTGCGGGCAACACTGTGCATCCAGCTCCGGGAAAGGATGTCAGGGTGAAGGCCGGTTGCAGCTTTTATGCGTGACAGGAGGGGAAGGGGGGAGGCTGTGTGGGCCAGTTTGATGGCTAGGCTTGTCACTCTTGCCTGGATGCGATGGTGGAGAGATTCTAAGTTGCATTCTAGGCGGAGGTTGCATAGCTTGGTCCACTGTGGAGAGTTGGTCATAATCCTCAGGGCTTCATTCTGAATGACCTCAAGTCTGTTCGATTGGGCAGTGTCGATGGTGAGGACAGGGGCGGCGTAGTCAACAATGGACCTTATAGCTTGTATATAAAAGAGACGGAGGACTTTGAAGGACGCACCTCCCCCTTTGCCTGCTAGGGCTCTGAGCGCGGAGGTGCGTGTTCTGGTTTTCTCCCTGAGCCGTGTCACTTCACCTCTGAAGGAAAGGTGGGAGTCTGTTGTTACTCCAAGGTATTTGTTGGATGTCACATATTCAATGGACGTGTTTCCGAGTCTTAGTTGGTCTGTGGGAGGCCCAATACCCAGGGGGAGAGCTTTGGTTTTGTTGATGTTAATTTTTAGCCCCAGTTCTCTGCATATAGTGGTGAGCTTAGAGAGAGCCCTTTGTTCTCGTGTAAAGAAGGGGCCTTGATGGATAATGAGGGCAAGGTCGTCAGCGTAGCAGAGTAGGCGGGTTCCTGGGCCTAGGTCAGTGCATAAGAGGCACTCCACAAGGGTGTTGAACAGAGTTGGGCTGAGGATACTGCCTTGTGGAGTGCCATTTTGATGTCGGTGTGGAGCAGACGTGTGTCCTTGGAAGCGGACAGCAGCTTCACGATCCCGGAAGAAGTCATCGAGCCAGCAAAGGAGGCGGCCCCTCACACCCTTGTGTGCCAAGGTTGCCAGGATTGCCTCAGGACATGCAAGCTCGAAGGCCTTCTCGAGGTCAATGAAGACAGCAAGTCCTTTGCTTCCTCGGAGTTCACAGAGGAAGGAGCCAAGACATTCTGTGGCCCCTTTGCCTTTGGTGTATGCAAAAGTGTAGTGGTGAGGGGGGCAAGCACCATTGGAGGCGGTGGAGCACCATGCGCTCAGCCGTTTTGCCGAGGCAGCTGAGAAGAGAGATGGGTCTGGGGTTATTGGGGTCATTTTGTTTGGGGATTGGGTGTATCACAGCATGCTTCCACTGCAAGGGCAATCGGCCTAAGGTCCAAGAGTGGTTGAGGAGGTCCAGAAAGGCCTTCTCAGCCACTGGGCCCGCATGTGAAAGCATGCTGTAAGTGATTCCATCTAAGCCAGGAGCTGTATCTGTACTGCTTTTCTTTGCTTGGGCCAGCTCATGTGTTGTGAAAGGGCGATCAGACTCGGCTGGGGTGTTTTGGCTGATGTGGATCATTTCGGCTCTGTGTTGGTGGAGTTCCTCCTGCCGGCGCCTGATATCATTTGGGAGTTGAGTGGGGGAGGTGCGTCTGGCGAAGGACTCTGCTAGGTTTTCTGCCTCTTTGCGGGGATTTGGATGAGTTGGGGGCCGGGCAGAGGGGGGGCTGGAGACCGCTTTCAGTTTTTTCCATATAGAGCCAAGGTTAGAATGTGCTCCTAGCGACTGACACCACTCCAGCCATTTCTGTTCTTTGATGCTGTTTTTCTCAGCGATGGAGTGCTGGATGACTGACTGGAGATATCTAAGTGCCTCGGGGGTGGGGTTGGCCCTGTAGATCTTTTTGGCCCTGTTTAGATGGTGATTAAGTTCTTTGACTCTGGAGCAGCAGTACCAGTGGTTTTTGTGGTGGCGCTTAATGGGGGTGGTGGTGGGAATTGCCGTTCCTGCTGCTGCTTGAAAGGCACTTATGATCTGGGCAGCATGTTCCTCTAGGTCCTGTGAGGGATCGCTATTGATGAGGTCGTCTAGTGTGTTTGTGAACAGACCCCAGTCTGCGCGCTTGGTGTTCCACCGGGGGGGGGGGCAGGAGGTCTGGGGAGTGGGGCGATTGGGATGGTGCAGAGGATGGCATGGTGGTCAGAGGTTAGAGTGGGGTGGATCTCCCAAGTGGAGTGACGTGCTAGCGTTGACGACACGAGGGAGAGGTCTAGCCTGCCCCCTTGTAGGTGTGTTGGAGAGTCAACGTCGTTTAGGAGAGTGATGGTTGGTGTTTCCTCCAAGACTGTAGCTAGGTGGCGTCCTGTGGGGTTTGTGGGGCTTTGGGAGTTAAGGCAGAAGTGGTGGGCATTAAAATCTCCGCCAACAAAGACTTCTTCTGTAGCAGAGAGTGAGAGTAGCTCCCCCAGTCTAGGGTCGGCCATGGGTGAGCGGTAGACATTGTATATTTTGAGGTGGCCTTGTGCTAGGGTGAGGTCCACTCCCTGAATCTCTGCCTCAGAACAGTCTGGAAGGGGGCTGATGGCGGCTGCAGGAATGTGTTTTCGGACGAGGATGGCGCAGCCTCGAGAACCACCACGCACATAGGGTAGTAGGAAGGGGGTGAAACCCCGCATATGCAGTGGGCGGTGCTTGCTTAAGAGAGTCTCCTGCAGGAGGAAGATGTCGATATTGTCTTTGTGTGCGACTTCTTCTAGCAGGGAGCGGCGTGCAGAAGCACCGAGGATGTTCCACTGCAGTATGCGGAGGGAGGTGGGAGGTGAGGTGTTGGCGGTGTTGCTGGTGTCCCCTAGGTTGTTTGGGTGGGAGTAGGAAGGGGGGACCTGGAGCGGGGTCTCCCTTTCTCCACAGAGCACTTGCGAGGTTGGTGGGGTTGGGCTTTCATTGTTTTTTTGTGCTCGGTGGGTCTGTCGGTAGACAAGGAACGGTTTCTGGCATCTCGGGGTGTGTGTTTTGTACGGTTGTGTTGTCTGTGGCATGGTTGATGTGTGGGGTCTGAGGTGGCAGGAGGTGGAGGAGGCTGTGATGAGGTTTGTTGTGGGGGAGTGGCTTGGGTTAGGTCTTCGGGGGCATTGGGGTGGGGGTCGGGATGTTCTATCCAGTTCTGGATCGTTGAGGATATTGCAGAGCGGAGGGGGCTTGGATCTATGGGCCGATTGAGGACCTGTTCTAGCATAGACACCATTGTGTTGCATAGCATTCGGCCTAGATTTTTTAGGTGTTCTGCCTTGAAGATGAAGTGGTCTTTGGGAAGAGTGGTGTCTGGTTGTGGGGTTTGTGTGAAGGCTTCCAAGGTGGTCTGTGTGCTTGCGTCCTGCTTTGGGCGTGTGTCGGGAGGTGGTTGGCAGTGCGGCTGTGTGGGTGGGGTGCGTGGTTGGTGAGGTGGTTTTGTTGGGGGGTGGGGAATTGCCTGAGGAGTAACAGTGGGGGTTGGTAAGGGGGGAAAGTCGGTGGTCAGCTGGGGAGGGGGTGGAAGTGGCGAGAAAAAAAAAAAACACAAGGGGGATATATATATATATATATATATATATATATATATATATCTAGCCGATAGATATATATATATGTGGGAGGTATTTATTTACTCAGTCGTTCGTCCATTAGTTCTAAGCAGCACACACACATATATACACCCATACACACATGTATACTCAAATGAAATTAAATATACTTGAGTGTATGAATGTAAATCGGTATGTATGCTTAAGCAAGAACAACGAAGGAATCGATCAGGATAAATAAATTATCAGCTACAATCCGGCGGTTCCCTACAGTGCCGGGGGGGCCTAACTCCCCGTCCTCTAGAGGACGTCGTGAGAGTACCCCGACACTGCCCCGTGAGGGACTTACCTAACCCTAGCCCTAACAGAATGCCTACCCTTGCCGCCTCCTATAACCAGGCCTCTAAGGCCCCCTTCATGGAAATACCCTACGGTATCCCTTCAGGGTTCGGCGTCGTACTACGGCAGGGACTCTAAGTGGCAGCCGGAAAGCAGCTGATATGGTAAAAAAAAAAAAAAAAAACAAAAAAAAAAACAAGGTTTCCTCAAGCTGTGTTGGCGTGAAAATCGATCTCCGAGCTGGAAGAGAGACAGCTATGGAAGTCTTGGGTTGCGCTATCCACGTTTCACTGTGGAGCGACGATGTTAAAACCTCAGGAGATGGTTGGTTGGTGGAATATTCTCCCCACAGCATGGTGGGGAACGGGCAAACAAAGAGCCCGTCACAGAGTGGCGAAAATAGCTCCTATTCAGGAGCAAAGCAGGGACGAAGGCGTGCAGACAAGGCAAGGGCGGCAGAGGAAGGGAACGAGGCGGCGATGGAAAACAACCCGATGATCGTGGAGGCAAGGGGGAGAGCGGTAGACAGCACGGCGCCGATGGAGAGGGCGCCGGCTTGCTCAGGTCGAACCCCCAAACGACTCGGTGATGGAATGCGGCTGGCTGCTCGGATGTTAAACAGAGGGCAGAGAGGGACGAAAGAGCGATGTACAAAACGGCGCCGATGGTAAGGGCGCCGAAGCTCAGGTGGAAGTCCCGAACTCTGCCCTCAACCCCCATCTGACTCGCCCCAGCTCTCCACAGCAGCAGGTGGAAGCGTGGAGGGTAGGCCCGGTCCTGGTGGTCAACGAGGCACAACCCCGGTCTTGGTGGTAACGGAGAGAGGGTCGTCGGCCGGGTATAAATGGGCGGAGGAGCCTCGATCTCCTGATGGACCGACCAGGGCACTCCTCATGATGGAAGGACAGGCCCCTCCCTCGGCTGGTGCGGCTGCTGTGGAGAGCTGGACCCGCCGGGAACAGCGGTGGAGGTGTTGCCTCGGCGAGAGGTGGACTGCGAGGCTCAGGTTCGTTCGTTCGTTCGTTCGTTCAAAGATTTCCTGCAACTTTATTGCAGGCCGGGCCATACATTAGCCCGGTCAGTGGGGTATGGGCTGATTAAAAAATAGTAAGTGGGGAGGACAGGACCTAGGGATTGCCTAGCACACACGTCCTGTCTCCTGGCGGGCTTTGTGGTGTGTGTGAGAGAGGCTCAGGTGATGGCCGGGGAGTGCCGGATCGCGTGCCCTCCAATCACGAAACAGATCCGACGCCCTCCAATCAGAGCGCTGAAAAGTTCTTGCCACAGGCTAGTGGAAGGTTGGAGGTCTCTGCTGGGAGATGTGCTCGGTGCGGCAGCTAGTGAGAGATTGGTCACTGGTGGAGGAGCGTGAGCTCGTGCATGTGAGCATTCATGATAAGAAGCATGTAGTCTGCAAACTTGTCGTTGGGAGATCCATTTTGTATAGCAGCTGCTGGGGTGTTAGGGTTTGGTTTTGTTACTTGTGCAAAGCTTAGACCTGGTCGTACTGTGGTGGGGGGGGGTGTATTTATTGCTTTCTTTACTATTTCTTTTCTTTTAGGGCATTTCATAGCCATAGTGCGGTGGTCTCCTTCGCAGTTAATACACTTTTTGAAGTTGGAGTTGCATTTCTTCCAAGTGTGATCAAGACTGGAGCATTCAGAACAGATTTAAAAATCTTTGGGTTTAGGACATTCGTTGATGTTGTGTGTGTCCATTTCATAGCACTTCATACACATTATGATATGTAGATATTTCTCAGCCTGGATCTGATTTTTGCTGATGCACAGATGGAACAATTTCAGCCCTTCTATTGCTTTTTCTGCCATCTTGATATCATCAAATTCTATTTTCATAGTGTTTCTGTTGCCAAATTTGGTTATTTTGGTGATTTTGGCCCAAGAGTTTTCTTTAATGACTTCATGTTCAATCTCCTCTTCACTGTGGCAGTAGATGATGTCATCTACTTTGGTGCATATAATGCTCCTTTTAGCTTTTAGGTCGGGAGGGAGGATTGGGGTGAAGCCATTGTCCTGTAAAGATGTTTTCAGAGGATGAGACAGGAGCTTATTAGTGTCATCTTCTGTGGCTGTAGTTGCGATGATGAATTCTTTTGAATCATGGAGTCCTGTTATTTTTATGTTGTGAGGAGCAACTATTTCAAGCAATTTCAGTTTAACTTGATTTTCTTGGGGATTACTGTGTTTGATTTTAAGTTTACCCATTTTTCAACATGGGGAAAAAATCCTGAGGCCACTAACAGGCCGCCTAGTTGGTCCAATCTACCTGTGATCTGGGGCTTGTAACCTAAACTCCCCCCCCCCCTCTAAAGGGAAATGGGAGAATTGGAGTTCCCCGAGCTAAGCCCTGTATTGGACTATATAGCCCCGCTAGGGTTACAGGAGGGAGCTACCCCTCCCGGCACGGCAGCCCGGCCGAGGCTCGAACCTGCAATCCCCCGATTACAAGTCCAGCGCGCTACCACTGTGCTACCGCCCCCCCCCCCTCTAAAGGGAGTGACCACTTGCAAGGTCAAAGGAGTACCCCTGATCCCTAACCCTATTAAAGAAAATACCCAGTCCAGTGCTTCCTATAACCACCCCAGAACGGGGTCCCCTCGTGCCACTGGCCTCGGGGTTCGGCTTCGTACCACACCAGAGCCTCTACTAGGCGAGCCTAACAGGACCAAAGTAAAATCTAAGAAATAAAGGTAGTCTTACGTAGTAAAAAAAGATTTTCAGCCAAGGTGAGCGGGCTGACACTTGCAGAATGACGGGAAAGTCGTAATCGGTAAGGTGCTGGGAAAAGCAGCAGTGAAAGTCTTAGCTTGCGCTATCCACGTTTCACTATGAGCGCCGAGTCTATGCAGAGCGGGAGCGAGCGGGAGACATCTTACCGAGGCGGCTGCCGGGAAGAGAATACTGGGCGAGCCTAAAAGGACCAAAGTCTATCTTGGGAATTCTGAGTCTGTCTCAGCTAGAGAACAGGGGTGAGGAATGATCCACGGGCTTGGATGTTCAACATCGGCGTGAATTGTTAAGGGGAGGGTTGGATTTGACACTGCAGTACTGCTTTCCTATTTAATTTGCCTGTGAGACAGTTGGAAAACTGTCGTATTCTGCTGGATCGCGTGCCCTCCAATCAGGAAGCAGATCCGGCGCCATCCAATCAGAGCGCAGTGAGGTGTCAGCCACTGGCTAGTGGAAGATCGGAGGCCTCTTCTGGGAGATGTGCACGGTGCGAGAGCTTGAGACAGAATGACATGATATGACATCGACATGGGCACCGCCGCACATGTTTGTTTGTTTGTTGAAGATTTTCCCTTCGTTGAAGTGGAAGGGGCCGGGCCATATGTTAGCCCAGTCAGTGATTTAAGCAGAGACAAGTAAGTGATGAAGACTGCAGGAGCAGTCTCTTGACTTTAAAAACTATATGCACATATATACATACATGTATATATATATGCATATGCACACATGCTCGCACGCACACTCGCACAGACACACACACACATACATACCCTGCATATCAGTGGATATGCACGTTAGGTGGGAGGAGGTGCAGAGCGCACCACCTCAGTCAGTGCTGAGAGTGGGTCCGTGGCTACAACGTAGGCTGCAGCTTTACGTAAAGAGTTTATGGATCTGGCTGCTTCGTGAGTTCTGGGAGTGTCTGGGTTAGAAAGAGGTCGTTTCCTGATGAGGGATGTGGCTGGGCATCTAAGAAGATAGTGCAGGAAGGGATAAAGTGGAGCCTCCTGGCAGTGTTCACATGCAGGTTCGGGGGTTTCATCTGGAACCATTTCATCGTAGCATTTATAGCCCAGGCGAAGGCGGCGCAGACGATTGAGCATCGTAAGGTTGGATCTAGTTGTGATTGGCGGTGGTTTGTACCGTGTGGCAAGCTAGCTCAATTCAAACATACAAAACATATGAACGCACACCCACGCACACGCGCTCACATCCACGCGCACAAGCGTACACGCACGCACACACACAAGCACATCGCGCGCACATACGTACACGCACGCACACACACAAACATACACAGCCATAACCACTACATATACTTACCAAACTAACACAATATTCAAAACAAAGCACTTACCTAACTAACTCAATAAACAAAACTAAAGCAGTTATTTAACAAATACTATAAACAAAACAAAGCATGGTGGCCAGCCCACCAACTGTCTACTCCCTCTTCCTTCCTCTTTCTTACTATCCCTTCCCCTATTCTCTCTTCTTTCCCCACCTTCCTATTAAAAAAAAAAAAAAAAAAAAAAAATCTAGCCGAGGGGGAACCCAGTTCAACATATAGGCGGTGGTCTTCTTTATTTAATCTGGCTGCCCTGGTCTTAATGGCATGCTTGACTTGGCGCAGGCTCGTGGAGATTACAAAATCAATGCTGGGGTTTTCTAGGGCTTGTTTTGCTATTCGATCTGCCTTTTCGTTGCCTGCAATGCCTACGTGACTAGGGATCCAATTTATGGTAACCGATCCCCCAGCATTGCGGATAGCTTGGGTGGTGGTGAGAATGTTGTCTTTGTGAGCGTTTTGGCGAAGGGTGTGAATGGCCGAAGCCGAGTCTGTGTGTATGATAGTGGGAGTTGTTGGACTGTGTCCAGTCGCCGCACAGACGTTGTTGTTGTTGTTGAAATATTCTCCCCACAACGTGGTGGGGAACGGGCAAACATGAGAGCCCGTCAGGGAAAATGCAGAAAACAGCTCCAATGAAGGGGCAAAGCGCGGACGGCAGACTGGCAGACAGGGCAAGGGCGGCAGAGGAAGGGAACGAGGCGATGGTGGTGAGGCAACAGCCCGATGATCGACGAGGCGAGGGGGAGTGAGCGGTAGACTGCACGGCGCCGATGGAAGGGGCGCCGGCATGCTCAGGTGGAAATCTCCAAACGACTCGGCGGTGGTTGGCGGCCGGCTGCTCAATGTTTACAGAGGGCAGAGAGGGACGAGAGCATGGTAGACTAAACGGCGCCGATGGTGAGGGCGCCGAAGCTCTGCTAGAAGCGTTCCGAACTCTGCCCTCAACCCCCATTCACTCGCTCCAGCTCTCCACAGCAGCAGGTGGAAGCGTAGAGGGAAGGCCCAGTCCAGGTGGACACAAGGGCACAACCCCGGTCAAGGTAGTGGCGGAGGGAGGGAGGTCGGCCATGGAAAGGGCGGACGAGCCTCAACCTCCTGGTGGGCTGACCAGGGCACTCCCGTAGGTGGAGAGGACAGACCCGTCCTTCAGCTGAAACGGCTGCTGTGGAGAGCTGGTCCCGCCGGGAATAGCGGTGGAGGTGTTGCCTCGGCGAGAGGTGGGCTGCGAGTGGCCGCACTTCACTTCACTTCGTCACAGAAAAGTAGGGGGAAAGAAGAGGGAGAGATTGGAAGAGATTAAGTGGGGAAATATGAAAGACAGTCGGAGGTATAAAGATTGGGGGCCGTCCCCATTGCTGTGGCTTAGTTTTTATTTTTTGTGTATGCTGTGTTCCTGTTGGTCCTATACAGCGGTCACTCTGTGTATGTGCAGACAAGGGTAGATATATCGATGAAGGTGAAGAGCCATAGTTTGTACCCCCGGCGCTACTAAGGGTGGTGCCTGTCTCTGTGGCATTGGTGGGTTCTGCTGTCTTGGTGGGTTGCTGCTCTCTATTTCACAGGCTCTATAGTCATGGAAAGGAGGAGTTTTAGTATTAAAGAAAATGGGGGTGGGAAGGATAGAAATTATCTTTCCTTCCCATGGCACTCAGCAGGGTGCACGAGGCATAGGCTGTGCATGGGCAATGTCTATTCCCAACCCACTCCACGTTCACGACCCCGCCATCAGATGTGACAGCTCCTTACATTTTGGTTTCAGGAGCTAGCACAACGGACGACGGAGTGCATTCACTCAGGAGTGGGCAGGGAATGAGTGTGCAGTGCAACTGTCTCCTGACAGTAGTGGTGGTCTGGTGCGGTCAGTTCAAGGTCGGCAGGTGTATGGGATATAGGGTAACGTGGTCTTAAGCTTCGTTGCTGCCGTTTGTATTATTAGTTATTATATATAATGAGAGGGGTTGTCGTTAGAGGGACGTATAAATTGGGTTTGGTGGCGGTCAACACTTACCTTCACCACCTACAACAAAAACAAATCACCAAACTCACCGACGTTCACACTGACTTCATCGACTTTTTCACCCGGATCACACCCCCCACACGACCTCTAGCCAACCTCTTCCACCCTGACGCAAGACCTCCACCCACCCCATTCTTTACTTAATTACCACTAATTTATTTATTATTGATCCTGTCATTAATTAATTCACACCCAGCAACTCATTTTTAAACTTAAACCACCCCTACACCCACTATCAAATCACGGCAGCCACGCATTCACACGCCATCCTCATATCCAGCACCCCAGACCCCGACCTTGACCACCCCATCAAGATAACCACCTTCCTCCACCCCTCCCCTTTCCTTATCCCCCTACCCAAGCCCCCTAGGGCTACAACACCTTACCCTAACACCCCTATCCTACCATCCTATCCCAGGCTCCGGAGCCGGAAAAATCAGATGAACCTGAGAGGCAGCCAATAAGCCAATGCTTGGCAGAGAAAGCCGTAGCGACTCACTCCTCCCGTCCTTAAGTAACAACACTGTGCACGTGCGAGACCCCCCCCCCTTCCCAACACCAAACACACGCACGTTGGGTTAAGCCCCGACACTCTTTCTCTTCGTCTAAATTCTTCCTCTCCTACTATTATATTTAAAAAAAAAAAAAAAAAAAAAAAAAAAAAATGCACATTACACAATGCAACCAGGAACCTGATCTCTCAGTAAGGCCGGGAGATAAAACTAAGGCCTAGTTCCTGCCACCACGTGTTGTCGTCGTCCTGGTTGCATTACACTCATCACACATATACACAATCATTCTTTACCTTCCTTCCTTTCCCCCCCTTTTCTATACGTCATTGTATTGTATTGTCTATTTCTGTTTAAGAGGGAGCTGGGGAACCAAGTATGCATCCTCCCGTATTCTTTGTTGGTGATGTCCTCGTAATTTGGGTCTCTGATCTCTTTTAGTTTTTACCAGATTTTTCCTGCCCTCTTGTGCATCCGGATGTTTAGTGCAGCTATTTTGTGCATGCTGTGTAATTGTTCTGTGATATAGTTGAAGGGGTGATGCTCGTTTTCGACAAATCTCAGAGCTTTGTTTAATACTCTTTGTAGTTTCAGTTTTTGGGTGTTTGATATAGTGTCCAGTGGCACAGGAGGGTATTCTAGCAAAGGGAGAATGTAGGCTTTAACGAGGTGGCTTTTTATTTTTCTATTTAGCGTTTTAAAACGGTAGAGGGTGGACAGTGCTGCCTTCCCCTTGCATATTCGTTCCCTTACATGTTTTGTGATCCCGGCCTGAGTTATTGTGAGGCCTAACAGGCTTCCCTCATTGCTTGTGTTTAGTAGCTCACCATCCACAATGATTTCTTCCATGTATTTTTGTGCTAATGGAATTATTTTAAATTTCTGTTGGTTAGTCCTGATCTTCCATCGTTTCTCATAATCACTGATTCTGGTGATTTCTCTGGCTACTTTGCTGGCCATCATGAGTTTGGACCGTCCTTGGTAAGTCACTATTTGAGTCACATCGTCAGCATACATTATGTCTAGGCAGTCTGGAGGTGGGGGGGGGTGTCTCTAGTGTAAAGAATGTATAGGGTGGGGGAGAGGACGCTCCCTTGTGCCACCCCACTGTCGAGCTGTATAACGTCGCCTAACTGGTCCTTGTGTCTAATTCTCGCGGTGCGGTCAGTCACAAAGTCGCATAAAAACTTCTCGAGGATGGTAGGGAGTTCTAGTTGTAATAGTTTGTATTTGAGTCCTTCATGCCAGACCTTGTCAAAGGCCTTGCTTACGTCTCTGAGGACGAGACAGCACTGTTCCCGTCTCGACAGGGTCTGGGCGATAGTCTCGTAAGTCAGGGCTATGGCTTTGTTTGTGTCTTTTTGTGGTCTGAAGCCGTACTGTCTGGGGTTATGAAGTCTGTTTGTCTCTAGGTAAAGTCGGAGTCTTCTGTTGATGATCCTTTCAAGCAGTTTTCCTGGTACTTCGAGCAGTGAGATTGGTCTATAGTTCTCGGGTGTCGTGTCAGTCTTTCCTGGCTTAGGTATCATTACTATTACGGCTTCTTTAAGTTTGTCAGGGAAGTATCCCGCGGACAGGGAGGCGTTGAAAATGTCGATGAGTCTTTCTATCATGGAGTGTGAGCATTCCATGATAACTTGTTTGTTAATGCCTGTCAGTCCTGGGGCCGTGTTCTTCGTTTTTGTGACTACTGTCTTAAGTTCGTCTACTGTGATTCGTCTAGTGAGAAGGTTGTTCGTTAGTCTGGAGAAGTCTGCTGTGTCATGGGGGAGGATTCTGTCTCTGTTGTCATTGAGGAAGTGAAGGACCATTCGTTCGTTGTCCTCGTCAAAATCGTCATTTTCGTCGTCAGATATTTGAAAAATGTCACGCCATAGGTTGGTAAAAAGAGTCAGTTGTCCTTGGGTATCATGTATTTTACGTCCTTGGCGGTCAATCAGATAAGGGGTGGGTCGTTTGTCTGTTCCTTTGAGAAGACGTACTTCTCGCCAGAACTTGGTTGGGTCAGGATATTTCTCTGTCAGCTGGGTGATTTTAAGGTTCCATTGGTCATTGCAGAGCTGTCTGCACAGTGTCTGTATGTCTCTTTGAAGCTGTCGATATTCTTGGTATTGGTCGTATGTCAGTCCCTGTCGTTCAGCAAGGTTGTGCAGTCTTGTATAGTGAGTCTGGAGTACATGCAGTTCTGGGGAAGGTCTTTGTGCTCTAATAATTTTAAATGTTGTTGTAGGGATAGCAGTTTTAATGCCACTATCCACTGCTTTAAGCCACTGCTCAAGTGCAGTGTCTATGTGTTCCAGAGTCTGATTGTCAAGGGAGGGGACGTCAGGGAGGGAGGCGTCAGAGGTCCTTTTGAAAAGGTCCCAGTCAGCTTGTCTGTAGTTGAGTCTGGGTGTGGCAGGGATATGTATAGGTGAGGTGGAGATGGTGAATACGATGGGTATGTGATCTGATGAAGTTAGAGGGCCGGGTTGAGAGAAGGTGTGATGATGGGCACGGTTGTTGGTGATGATGATATCAGGTGATGTGGCACTATTATGGCGGATTAAGGTTGGGAAGTTGGGGCCAGTATGCAGTGCTGTGCCTGCGTTAATGAATGTCATTAGGTTTCGTCCTACTGTATTGTCATAATTGTCTCCCAAGGCTGGATGTTTGGCATTTAGGTCGCCCAGTATGTATACAGGGTCGTTGTCATAGAGTAGTTTGTGAAAGTCGGGGAAGGGTAGGAAAGGTCGTCGTGGGGGAATGTACGTCGTTGCTAGTTTAAGTGGTCCTGTCGTGGTTTGCAGCGTGATTGAGAGCATGTCTGTAATGTAGTCATCGTCTAGTCTGTATGTCAGTCCGTGTCTGATGGCTATAGCTGAGCCATCGCCGTTCTCACCACTGGTGTTACGTTTGTGGACAGTGTAGCCATAGATTTTTATACTGTCACTGTCTTCAACTCCGTGGCTGTTGATGAGAACGACGTCAGGTGCTATAGTTTGGTAGATCGTCGTTAGAGTTCGTTTGTTTGTCGGCCAGTGGAGGACGTTATGTTGAATTACTCTAATCGTTTCCATTTATTTGTTAACAGTACGAGTAGGGTTTTTCTAAGTCTGTCAGTGCGGAGGAATACACTATGGCATTTGTTGAAGAAGCCGGGTTTCGCAACCTTGAACTGGCACGAGTTGATATCAACCCTTTTCTGGATGAACAGACTGTACACGTACTTTGTTGAAAGGTTGTCATTGCCGTATTCGATTTTTACATGTGATGCGATTGTTAGCGCTGCTATTTGTTGCCTATCTAGTTTTGTTTTATTTTCCTGGAGGGATTCGAGGCTGTAGATTATTACTCCTCCTAGTTCACTGGCACTGACTTCTTCTTCGTCGGTCTCTTCGTCTTCCTCTGAAGTGGAGGCATCGGTTATATACTCTGTGTTCTGTGACGGTAGAGTAGCGTTAGAAGTGGCGTTTTCTGCCTTAGAGGGCGATGGTGGGGTCGGGTTTTCATCACTGATTGATTCAGCTGTTACCTGGGTGGGGGTGCGATTGGGTGGCGATGGGGGATTCCCCATCAGTTCATTGTCGGTGATTGCTGATTCTGAGGGCGTGGTGAGGGTTGAAGACTCAGTCTGGAAGGCGGGGAGTAGAGGGGAGGCAGTAGGGGGTGTGGTGGTAACTGCATTGGTTTTGTTTAGGATAGCTTTAGAGGGTGGGTTGCTTGGGGCCTTGACAGGTGGAATTCCATTGTCTTGGAACAGTTTATTTAGGTGAGTAGCATAAGTCCCAGGGTATGTTGCATTAAGCATATGTGCTTCATACATGCAGTACAGAATAGTACTGGGCGGGACTGTGAGGCTTGGTAGGGGTGAGTTAGTGGTAGTGCTGTTGCTGTTGATTGTTGTTGCAGCGGCTGTACTGTAAGTTCTTGATTGTCCAGCTTGCTGTTCAGGCAACTGGGCAATAGACTTTCTCTTCTCCTGCACCGCTTTTTTCCTTATAGGGCAGGACATGGCAGTTGCTCCATGTTCACCATCACAGTTAACACATTTTTTTGTGCTTGAGGTGCACTGTGTGTACTTGTGCTCTGTGCTGGCACAGAGGGAGCATACTTTGTACTCTCGAGGTTTGGGGCAGTCCTTTACCGAGTGTCCATCGACTGCATAGCACTTGTAGCAGGTCAAGATCGGGATAAATTGTTCTTGTTCAATTTGGTAGTGAGGAATGCTGAGGTAGAACAGTTTAAGTCCTGCCTCAGTTGCTTTCTTTGCCTGCGCAATCTGTTTGAATGTTACTTTGATGTTGTGAGAGCGTGGAAACTTGTAGATGTTCTCCACGTCTCCCTCCCGAATGAAGGTGTTGTTGCAGGTTATTTCTTGTATGATGTCATCCTCATTGTTGTCGTAGATGATGTTGTCTACGTTTCTTAGGATGACGGATTTACGTGAGCGCAGTTGTGGGGGAAGGACAGGTTCATAGTCATTGGCCAGGAGATCTCGAGTGCATTCCTCTGAGAAGATCTTGTCAGCATTCGAGTCATCTGCCGTCAGTATGATTAAAGCATCATTGGTGGGAAACACTTTCAAAGTGGCTACTTCAAATTTAGCCAGGACCTGTAGCAGTCCAATCTGGGTGTTCCGGAGTTTAGGGCGGGAGTGTTTAATTTTAACTCTCGCCATCTTCACGCATGGAAAAAATCTCCCTCTCTCTCTCTCTCTCTCTCTCTCTCTCTCTCTCTCTCTCTCTCTCTATATATATATATATATATATATATATATATATATATATATATACTTTGTCTATTTATATATTTATTTATCCCTTCCTTAGCTCATATTCACACACACACACACAAACATACACATGTACACCAGTAAATGTACACATGTACGCAAGCCTATGTGTCCATATATATGTACGGGACGGAATAAGTAAACAATCTAAGAAGATAAATAAATGTCGTGTCCTCCACTCTCTACTTACCCGAGGTATGTTTCGTACTCAGTCTCGCCAAGTACGGTGAATGGCCGCCACTAATGAGTATTGGTAGCGTGTGACAGTAGCAGCGGAGAGTGTGGAGACAAGCCCAGAAGGGACCTGTAACCTCGTAGGTTAGGGCAACAAGATATTAAATACCCCTTCTGCCCCAGACTCCCTCCTTGACTTCCCAAAAATTAACAGTTCCACACTAAGGTTACAAAACACAGAAACAATTTTTACTTTAATTTTTAACAATCTGCTACAAAGTATTTACACTACTTCAGAACAAATTACACAGTTATAACATTAACTTACTATCCCGAGTCTCATCTCGACACAAGGGAAATTTCAATCACTTATTTACGACTTGACAGCAAGTAAGTACTTGACTTGATAGCCATATAAGGCTTCAGTCTACTTATTAAAGACTAGACAACCATCCATGAGTGACAGAGGTTCACTTAAACTTTATAGTTCTTACTCTAAGTTAACTCTACTACTTAATTAATATTCGCCACGACCTGGAACAACGCGTCAAATAATATTGCTGGTTTTCCCGAGTAGAGACTGCCAGTACTTTACTTTACTCTAACGGCACTTATATACCTTGCGTTACTTTCCCGCAAGACTATTCTTCACTACTTCTACTCACCAGTACCGCGAAGCCCATGGTCGTGGCTGTTCTGGCCGTCTGTCCCAGCTGGACACAAGACAATCCTGTCTGACTGCCAAACCTTCTCTAGCCCCATCTCTCTCATGAGCGTGCTTATAAACACCTCTCATACACACTGAGTCACCAATACACCATACTCCATCCCCGTATACATCCAGCATACACCCTTGTTCTTACGCACTGGCACACCATTATGAGTGAAGATTCACAGATGGCCACCACCCCCGCGGGACCCCCCAGGGTACCTCGAGTACTGATACATTAGCCTCTGACCCTTGGATCCTCGAGAGTTATGATTAATGTGCATCTTGGGTGTTTTTCCCACCTAGCCACCCTCCTACGTAGTCACCCTCCTTCTCATCACTCCTTTATTTACTTCGTCTATTCTTGTACTTCATCTTCCCCTTCCTCCGCAATTCTCTCCAGCCCTCGCTGTCCCCCAGCTTCCTGTACTCTTTTCCACTCCTGCTGGGCACGTGCCAAAACCTCAGCACCATGCTTACGTCGTAGCGTTCTATATGCTGCTTTCAGGTACTTCTGGCGTTCACGACTCATTCTCCTATCGTCCCTCGCTCCATATTCGTCTGCCCCACATCCGTCTTCTTTCCCACTCCTCCTTTCTCCGCCTTCCTCCTCTCCCCCTCTACTCCCACTTGACCCAGGCCTCGGTCTGAAGGGGCCGTGTGAGTAAGAGGTGGAGATGACGTCAGGAGCAGCGGTATCTGGGTGGGCGGCAAGTACCTGATCGTTGCAAGCCCGACACCCCTCCCCCCTTGTTCTCGCCATGTACTCCGCAGGGACATCAGGGGAGTTCCCGGGGTATGCATCCCCAGGTGGTGAGAAGAAAGAGAGGTCGATCCAGGATCGGGAACGCTCGAATGACGGTCCAAGGCAGCGACAGCAGCGCCTGTTAATCCAACACTTATACGCTAAATAAGAAGCAAGGAACATGGCAATAACACCCGACAGAGCATAAACATAAATAGCTAGGGCAGCTGGCTGAGTTGGTTTAGGTAGGGGTTTGAGAAGAAGGAGTTTAGATTGGAAGTGTAACAACTCATCTAGGTACACAGGTGTGAAGGAGTCATTCTGGGGAAAAATCTCAGGGATTGCTTGTATGGCATCTAGTTCAACATGAGAGAGAGACATATTAAAATGCAATGTATGGAGACGTAGAGACAGTTTAGTATCCTTGGTGAGGGTGGCATAAGCTGGAAGTGTGAGTGTTTCACTATGAGCACTGCAACCGTCACCCAGGACCAAATGTCCTATACCTTTAACAATCTGTATTGTCTTACTTATCTCATTAACAGCACAATTAAGAGTAAATTGCATAGGCTTATTCGTAGAAAAGCACCACTTATCGTTATTCTTAACAAATACAGGAACAAAGTTTTTAATGACTCTTTTTCCTACAAAGCTGAGGCGCAAAGTCCTTGTTGAGGAATGTAGCACTCTCACATGTGCTAGTACTTGACCTCAGCACTGGACTCTGCGGCTCGCACACCAGCAACTGCTGATGAGTGCGGCACTGAGTGAAATCGTCCATAAGCATATAATGTAAGCGATTTTCACTCAGTGCAATGAATTTGGCAGAGGGGACAGTCTGTACATAGACATCTGTGTCAGGGACTTTATAAGGCAAGGAAGTGATCCGGAAGACATCAAAAGTATCTGCCGGGTCACCCTGAACCGGACCATAGTAAGTAGAAGCACACTGAAGAGGGAGTCTTGCGAGGCACTACCTTAACGAGATCCCTATATAACGCAAGGTATTCGGGTCGAGCAGGGAAAAGCAGTCCTGGTCTCATTAAAGAAATATTATTTAAAAGTTCCAGCAATAAGGTATTTGGCACGATGTCCACACTCAGACGAGCTTGCATCATATTCTGTAGGCCTAACTTAATCCTCACATGATCGGCAATGATATCCGACAAAGCTAACTGGAGATTAAGAAAAGCCTCAAATATGCGAGCTTCGCCTTCTAACGCTAGAGTTTTTATGGAGAAGAGCCGAATTACAGCATGTGAAATATTAGCTGCCCGCTGCAATTTAGTAATTGCAGCATGCATATGTGACATGTCTCTTATGGTCGTATTTAGTATTTGGGAGTGAACATTTAACACTCGACGCTCATTCTCGGACATCTGTTCAATTTGACCCAATCTAGTGTGAATTTCGTCCACCTGATTCTGGGTAGCAGTCCCAAATAAAGCATTAGCAATATTGCCAACAAGATCAATTGCGCCTCTAGTTCTACGACCTGACAGTGGTTTATCCGACAACAAATAATTAACAGAGTTCTTTAAGTCATCAAATCTAATTCTAAACTCATGTTGAAATGATTTCAAAGTCTCTCTTAATGACGACACAAGGGTGGATGAGTTGTCCATGTGATCTATATTCCACTGGACAGAGTCAACCAGATCCTGTGCCTCAGTAAGTGGTCGGTATAACTCATCCTGTATTAACAAGACAGGGACAACATAATGATTTCCAGTTGATATAAGTTTGGAGACTGGAGAATAGATGAGGCCTGTTGGAGCAGGTTTCTCAACGTGGGGGTCAATGTGCCTAGTCTTTCCTGATACTACGACTGCAAGCAGCATAATCTGGAACAAAAATAAAATAGCATGACTAGTAACTTATTCTTTACTTGTCTTCCTGTCAGTGTGTTCTATTGGCCTATCCATAACTAGAGGTAAATCGTCTACTGTTGTGCGTGATCTTAGGCTGTATCTAGGGGCCGACGCAGGGCTGAGGCTGCTAGCCGGGGAGAAACGATCTGGCGCCGGGCCGACCACTTTACTCGGGGACTCCCCTTCTCCACTCGCCTCGTGACTGCTCGCTCCGTTTTCTATCTCGCCTCCATCCTCGCTCTCATTTTCGCTTCTACTTTCATTATCACTTTCATTCCCACTCTGCTGAACTGGGTTGGTAGCACCCATAGAGCTTTGATTTACTGGCGTGTTGGATGATTGTGTCGTACCGCGGCTAGATACCGGAATGGCTGTAAAATCATCTGAGCCGTCCTCGCCATCACCATCATCATCATCATCATCTGTTTCATATACTGGGTATGCCCTACGTACATTCTTATTATCCTTAGTGGTGAGGCAAGATTCGGGGATTACTCGCACACGATCAACATGAAGGGTGGAGACAGCTCCATCCTTCACACGTCGTACTTTAATTACAACATCACTAACACGCTCCGTGACTCTGTATGGTCCTGCATAGAGAGGCTGTAACTTCTTAGCAACTCCCCGTTTAGGAATCGTGCGTACGTACACTCTGTCTCCTGCCTTGATCGGTTTTACTACAGCCTTTTTAGCCCTGTAATTCTCATTCTCGGTACTAGCCCGGTCCAAGTACAATTGACATCTTTGAAATACTTTAGTGGCCATGGCTGCTAGCATATGTTTCGCATCATCTACATTGTAATGAGGTTGAGTCTCATGTATCGTTTCATAGGGTACTTGTGGGTCTCTCAGGTACAACAGGAAATAGGGCGAGTCCCTGATCGACCTATTATACCCTGAATTATAAGCCATGCATGCCAAATGTATCATTCGGTGCCAATGGTTTGCATTACGTCGATCATCGTACGTAAGATTTGAATGACAGTTCCGTTCACTCTTTCTACTAATCCATTCGCAGAAGGGTGATACGGAGTCGTAGTGACGTGCTTCAATTTCAATATTTCCGCAATGCCGCGAAGATACCGCTTCAATGATCCCCAAACCGGATGCGCATCTTGCTGCTTCCGCAGTTCGTCAAGATTCCAGCTAACAGTGTCTGTATCGGTCACGCCCCTCGTAACAGCTATAAGTTCTATATCTTCGTCTTGCTCTCTGCGAAGACGTGACAAGGCGTCAGCCACTCGGTTCTGGTGTCCTGGCAGGTAGGATACCTCTAAGTCGTATTCGGCAACCTGTATCTGCCATCTAGCTATTCTGCCAGAAGGCTCCTTCACATTAAAGAGCCACGTGAGGGGTCGGTGATCCGTCTGCACAATCACTTTGTATCCCAAGACAAGAGGCCGATTTATCCGCAATCCGTACACAATACTTAAGGCTTCTTGCTCGATAGTGGCATAATTAAGCTCAGCTTTATTTAATGCTCTACTAAAATATGTCAACGGTCTAAGGTGTCCATCCTCATCTTCCTGTTGTAATACCCCACCTATCGCAGTACCACTCGCGTCAGTTGTCAGATAGAATGGTTTATCAAAGGAGGGAAACTTGAGTACGATGTCGTCAGTAAGCTTACTTTTCAGACTTCTAAAAGCTTGATCAGCCTCATCGTTCCACTCGATTTTTTGTTTACTGTTTTTCACTTCCTTCTTTCCACGAGTCAATTTTGTGAGAGGCAGAGCAATCTTAGCATAGTCACTTATGAATCTACGGTAATAATTAACTAACCCTAAGAAAGATTGGAGTTCCTTCAGTGTCTTAGGAACAGCAATTTCCCTTATGGCTCGGACTTTATCCGGTTGGGGCCGCAAGCCTTCTGCAGAAATTATGTGTCCGAGGTAAGACACTTCATCTTTGAAAAAACTGCACTTCTCTAACTTAAGAGTAAGTTGAGCTTCCTTAAGTCTGGCAAGGACCTCATCTAGGTTCTGTACATGTGAATCAAAATCCTCACCATAGACAATTATGTCATCCAGGTAAGTATGACTGATACGCCCTGTCAGTCCTATCAGGACTTCGTTAACGATCCTTTGGAACGCAGCAGGGGCATCTTTTAAGCCAAACGGTAGACTATTATATTCCCAATGACCGTCTGGTGAGGAAAATGCGGTCAGCGGTCGTGACGCCTCATCCAGAGGGATCTGATGGTATCCTTGCCTCAAATCCAAGCTACTGAATACAGTATTTTCTCCTAACTGGGAAAGAATTTGTGCAATGTTTGGCAATGGGAAGGGGTCTGATGTTATCTGCTTATTCAAATGGCGAAAATCGAGACAAATTCTTAGTCCACCATCCTTCTTGGCCACCGGGACCAAGGGTGAACAATATGGTGATCTAGAAGGACGTATTATATTTTGCTCCCTTAGTTCATTTAGCTGTTGCCTAAGAGTTTCGTGATACTTAACCGGTACCTTATAAGGACGACGGTTTACAACCGGTCCTGTTGCACAGATGTGATGGAGGAAATAAGGTGTAATATTCAGTGGTTCATCAGGCAAGGCAAACACTTGAGGATGCTTTCGCACTAGACGTTTGAGAGCATCATTCTCCTTAGTCTCCGGTGGACATAACTCATCTACTTTTAGAAAGAGCTTAGTTAATCTCCCTTCTCCCTGTGTCACACCAGTTATTTGCCCTTGCTCATCCTCCTGATTCTCGTCCCACATTATCTCCTCAAACGGTTCTATTGTCCCCACCCTGTACCTGCCAGATATACTGACCCGGTCAGGGGTGGCGTTAGTGTAGGCAACATAAACCCTGGACTTTCCTCCCGCCTCGCCCGGGACCATCTGTACAATCCCTGGCCACAGCATAGCAGCGAAAGTACTACCAGGATTAGGTGAGAATAACCCAAAGGACCATCCTGAAATTTCAGTCTCTAACGAGATCATTCCACTTGTGAACGGATCAATCACGACTGTCTCACTCGTCATACAACGCCCAGAGATATACTCCTGGTCATCTGATAAGCCGGTTTCAACTACATGCAAGGAGGAAGCACCATCTATGCGAAGATTCTCCTCTCCCGACTGTAATTCTACCTTCTCCCCATCGATCTCTATGCACAACGGATCTGGTGTAATACATATATTCCGAGCGAAAATAAAATCGGAACCTAGAATCACTGAAATAGTACACGGTAAGTTCCTCACCACTACTAATTCACTCTCGTAGGTGTGACCAGCCAACCCTATAGGCAGGCTAACCACTCCTACCACCCATTCTCGTTCGAGCAGCGGAAGGAGCAGCATCTCCAGCTCTTTAACTCTACGGAGTTTACATCCCACGTTTCACTTTCGTCAACTCGATTCCTCACTTCCTGCCACCAGCAGCACCACACGACTGTGACTATACACTGTTGGGCAACTGACAGTTGTATATCACAGTCAGGCGGGTTTTCCCGCCTTCCAAACACTCTCCTTTCTGTAACGTTCCCCCCCCACCGTCTCCCCCCCACACACATACACACACACACATCCAATACACCACACTCTATCTCCCCGTCCTTTGCAATCCTTTGCCCACATCGCCGTAGGATTTCCTGCAACCCCATCACTGGCGAACCGAACCCCGCGGGAAGGCCGTTTAGGGCCGCCACAAGGGGGCCACTAGGTTGGCTGGGGAGCCAGGGGGTTGCAGGAAGGCAAAACGCTGTTAGGGTTAGGTTCCCCTCAGGGGGCAATCAGCGTAGGTGCAAGGGTCCCTCCCCACGACGTCCTTTAGAGGACGGGGGAGGTAAAAACCCGGCGCCTAGGATCGCTGATATAGGTAGGCCTGGGCACTCCCTTTCTCTCTCCCTATCACTATGAAGAAAACGACCAACCAACCCAGAACCCCTCCCCAAGGACAAGGAGGAGGAGGAGGAACCATCCCCAAAACCAAGACAACGAAGCCAAAACCAATACAATTGAAGACAGGCACAACAACCACAGGCAACATGACGAAACTAGCTGGCCTAAACAAAAGACCAAGAGACCCCAGCCCCAAGGAACACAGACCAGGAGCAAAAAAGCAAGTACCTGTGCAGCAGGACAACTCGCAGAAGAAAAACCCGCTGACTCCACCCACCGAAAATTCAAGTGAAATGGACACCACTCCACCACCGCCAGAATCTGATCTTACAGAAGCAATCTCCACTTCACCCAGTGACACCAACGACACGGCCCAAGACTGCACAGCACAAATAGATGAGCAAGAGGCAGACAACTCCAATACAGCACCAGATGAAGACGAAAACTTCACCGTCGTCACAAACAAGAAAAAGAACAACAAAAACCAGAAACGAAGCAATGACAGCAGCAATGACTCACTAACTCTGCCAGCCCCCCTTAAATCGGGAAACGACAACCCCCTGCAGCACGACCTCCAAACATCCAACCCAGAAGAACTCCAGCTGTCTCTGTAAAGACTGCCCCACGCCCCACTACAAACCTACCACCCTTCTTGATACCAAAGCAGGAGGCCTTCGCCACAACAATGGACCTAGTCATGCAACTAGAAGAGGAACACCCCAACCTAAAATTCCACACCACAACGAGACGAGACTACAGTATGATCTTAACACCACACGACCAAGACACGTACGAGACCCTGAAGTATTGCAAAACAGTAGCAGGCTACCCTGCAATCATAAAGGAATTAAACCCCGACCTCGCAACACGCAAAGTCATACTGATGGGCTACAACCAATTCCAGCCACTAGAACCAATCCTAAAACACAGCCAGGTGGAAACAGCCACACGCTGCGAAACACGAGGGGAACCGACAAGACAAGTCGCTTTCTCAGTGCAGACCTCTTTCTCCTCCTTCCACTTGGGACAAACCCTCGAGGAAGTGGAGTGAGCATCCTGGCAGTGAAAGCAGCACTCAGTCTCGGATGTACAGTTGTCAGCAGAGTGACTTACAGCCGCACACTTGCCACACACGATGTTGGAAGCCCGACAAGCCTTTTCATGATGTCCATAGAGCTGACATTTTGAACAACGAAGGGGATTCGGGATGTACAGTCTTACATTTACAATTTCATATCCTACTTTGACATTTGTAGGTAGAAAAACTTTGCCAAAAGTGAGGACAACAGTGGCTGTCTTCATCCTTACGCCTTCCTGATAACGAGTGATGAATCTGGCATCAATTACATCCTGCTGAGCAAGTTCCTGTATGATCTCTTCCTCACTCATCACCATGAGATCCCTGCAAGTGATAACACCCTTGCAGGAATTCATGGATGTTGGGATCTTGGCTTCGATATCATGGCAGTGAAACTTGAGCTGCTTTAGCAAGTCTTTAACCTGAGCTGAGTTGAATGTCTTTACTAGGAGGTCCCCATTTCCAAGTTTTTTTTACTTGTTCCACCTCTCCCGCACAGTGGTCAATCACCTTCTTGACAATGAAGGGATTGAGTCTGGACAGGGGAGTGGAACCTAGTGCATGAAGCGTTACGAAGGTCGCGTTATTTACAGGTATGTCAAGCGGGGAACGAGTCTGGCGTCCGTCAGTCTGGGGCCGGTCAGTCACGGTAGGGATGTCGTCAGGACTACCTCCCTCCCTGAAGGGGGGGAAGGCAGTAGGGGCGTCCGTCATAGCTACCACTTCCCCCGTGAAGGGGAAGTGGGAAGAGAGAGAAAAACGACCAAAGGGCAAAGTACCTGGGGAAGACCCACCTAGGCTGAGATTACCCTCTCAAACCACTGTCGGGAGGACGCGCCTGTGTGTGACTCACACCCCAGAGCGATCAGTGGGGGGTACACTCCAGAGGTGAGTAAGCAAAGGCAATCTCAGAAATTAGATATAGACACCTACTATATCTACTAAGGCCAGGGAGGAAAATGAGGTCTAGCTAACCTAACTTTATTGAAAAACGCCCTAGTGGCGAAAAAAAGAAAAAGCTAACGCCGGTGAGGCAACCCTGCAGCTAGAGGAGAGCTCAGAAACACGTCTTCCTTCTCCACGACCATTCATCAAAGTCCAGGAAGCAGCAAAGACAGCAACAATATTAATACTCGAAGGAAGGCCAAAAGCAGAGTACAGGAACCAGTTTATGTCAACGTTTCGCCCACAAAGCTTCTTCAGGAACATCATTACTGGACAACACTCCACTCCTTAAACAGACCCAAGCCTGACTGGTAGTGCAGGATTGTGTACTTGTGTTCTGGTCACCATTCAGGCTTAGGTCAATTTAAATAGTGAAGCACTGTCTACTGGTGTTGTTCCTGAAGAAGTCTTGGGGCAGAATGTTGCAAGTGGGATTCTGTACTCTGCTTTTGGTCTTTCTCTATATACAGCAGCGAATACACCATAATTTTACTGTTTATCTTCCTTATGAAAGCTTACCCAGAATCCAGCTAAATGAAACGAGTATTTCCCCATCCAATTTTTATCCCATACTTCACACTCGGGACGATTTGCATCAGTATATGACCGATTCCCGCCTCAGTGTTACGAGTCCTTTGACGGAAGGTAATCGAATATTGTTTTTGCTGGGTTTTATGGGCCGGCTAAATGCCTCACACATAGTAAAGCCTCTAGTCATACAAGCCTCCGCACGCAACATACTGGTGAAGCACAAATGGTGATGGGTTTCTGTAGTGAGAATGACGCCAGATCCAATATTAACCCTCTGCAGTTCGGGACAGCTCTAGTATTACGCAAGTCTAATTGAATGTTGTTTTTGCTCAGTTACAGTATATGGACCAGGTTAATGTCTCTCACATTGGGAAGCCTTAAGTCTTACAAGGTTAGGCACGCAACACAGAAGCACAAATGGTGATGGGTGTCTGTAGTGAGAGTGATACGTAAATGTGTTATAATGATTCATCCCGTCAGTCTGCAATATGAACCGACAGGGTGATCACATATGCAAGTATGTCCGTGAGCAAAAAGCCTCCAACACCTATCTGCCAGTTGAGGCAATGGAAGGGTGCCACATGAACTAGTTTCTTGTGATAGCAATATGAAACACACAAGAGAAAGGTATCAGAAGGAACGATACTCTCATTTGACAAGAGTGAGAAATACGGAAAGTAGGACGCAAGGCTGGCAGAGAATTTTGACTCCACATGACAATACTTAATATCAGGATTCTCTTTAAATGGCCGCCTTGGTTTGAGTTACCCTAAAAACAGATCACGAGACAAAAACGCTTTCACTGAGCGACCGTGGATCTCCAGCTGAAAGTATATTGATGGTTAAATAGTAGTGATATGTACGTTGGTCTGCTGTAACATCACATATTAGTTCTGTAGTGTGTTTTTATGAGCAAAGTGCAAACACCAGTAGATTACATGACCTCCCCCTTTCCTTGCGCGCGCACCCCCCCCTACACACATCTACACGCAAGCTAATCAGTTTCCACATCTTAAAGTTGTACAAACCTACCTACGTGCAAGATATACAAGGAAAGTTATTACGAAAATGGTTATGGTCATCATCTTGCTCGTTCATTGGCGAGTTTCCTTAATTGGCCTCTGTGTGTGGTTTATGGCTTCTCTCTAGACTTGAAGGACTTGTATCTCAGTACTTGAAGCTTATTGATTCCTTGTTTTTTATACTGTGATAATTATAGGTCTTTCACAATAACCTGGCCCATTATTTTCGTCCTTCATACATATATCTCCTGGTCCATTTTCTCGTCCTTCATACATACATCTGCCACCCATTTCTGTATTACCTTCACCTTCACTTGGTAGATTTTTGTCCTGTATACCTACTTCGACCATCCATTTCTACTGTACACTCACTTTAAGCTGGTCCAAATTTACGTCTTCCATACAAACTTCACTTATCAATCATTCAGTCAGTCAGACAATCAATCTAACTGTCTACCTGTCTGTCACCAGATGCCTTAATCCCGTCAGGGGTGACCACAAATGAATCACCTCCATGTCACCCTTTCCTCCTCCATATGGCGACCTTCTCTGCAACTCACGCCCCCTTTTCTCACCTCAACCCTTCCTCTCTAACTTCACTCCCCTCCACAGTTTCTCGTATTGAAATAGATAATTTTCTGACCTGAAGTTTCCTTGTCTTGCTTCACTCCTATCCAAAGGCCTCTCGTATTGAAATAGTAATCCTCTCATCTCAAGCCCTCTCCTACTTCTCTCGTCTCCAAAGTCTCTCATATTAAAGGCGATACACTTTCTTAGTATTCTGGTCCACCTCGGTCTCTTAAATTGGTCTCGGGTCCTCAAGGCACAATCAAAAGCTGTAGGTGTTTCGTCTGGGCAATAAAACGATTTCTTTGAGACTTCCCTTCCAGTTTATTGGCTGTAAAATCTACCGTTCTTGAGTTTTCGGTGATACAATACATTTTGTGTTCTGGCATGACATATAAGTTAATTGTGCATCTTTTTTTTTTTTCTTTTGAGAGAGAGAGAGTGGGTGAGTGAGTGTGTGCGTGCGTGCGTCCTTTACCGCAGCATTTTGTAAGTAGAAAATGGAAAACTTTGACCAGTTCCCTTTCGCTACCTCAGTCCATGTAATAAGGTGCTGGAATTTCCTATCAGCAAAAGGCATGGTATCACTTTTCTCTCATGTCATCTCAGTTTATATTTTTATTTTTATATTTTCCTTTTCCCTACTTTCATTTATTCTTTCCCCCATTTATATCCTCCACACTCCTACCTTCATTAATTCTTTTCCTCATTGTAATTTCCCTTATCAGGCAAATCACTTAGGATCCTCGCAAGCCTGTACTTAGAGCCGGTAGCATCAGTGGTTATAATCATTCCAAGCAGGAAAATTGTACACTTGAAATACACAGCCTCTTCGACTTATGGTCCTCCTCATTATAAAGGGTGAGGCATAAGTCTGTAGGCATATGGAAAGGACACATCTGAGGTTATCCTGTGTGTGTGTGTGTGTGTGTGTGTGTGTGTGTGTGTGTGTGTGTGTGTTCTTTATCGTGTTCGTGTTCTTGAGGCAGTTCTGCTTCATCACCAAACTAGATAACAAAACTCTTCCACACACTCAAAAGACTCACCAGAAAGTTCAGTCCGTTCACGCCTCACAATTTCCACATAATAATAATGATAATAATAATCATCATCATCATTATCATCATCATCATCATCATCATCATCATCATCCAGACCTCCTTTACCACCCTACGGCAGGGTGAGAAGTAGCAACGTCCAGACAACCTAAGTTTGCCCAGTTCAATGGACCACGCTTCCATTCACTCATTAGTCAAGCCCCGGAATCCTGGCTCCATCAGATAAACCAAAAAAACTTTCACCACGTTCTGTAGCTTCTCATATACCTATCTGATACAGTCAATTAGAACGCTGTCACGTTAAAATGGGGTGCCAAATTCCTGGTTATGCACTTCTCACAACATTCATCCAGCCAGGCTCACCGACTTCCATACCTCTCATCCCAGCACACTCATCCACCATATCTCTCCACCTTCTCCTTGGCCTACCTCTCCTCCTCCCTCCTTCAAATTAGCTCAGATATACCTTTTCCACCACTCTATTGTTATCCATTCTCTCCACATGACCATACCATCTCAGTACACTCTCTTCGATTCTGGTGTCCACCGACTTCCTCACTCCACATCTTCCGCGAATCGTTATTTCGTATCCTATCCACTCTCTGTACTCCACATACATTCCTCAGCAGTCCCATCTCCACTGCTCTCACTCTTGACTTTTCATTTTCATGCCACACCATGCATCATCAGCATACAACAAATTTGAGATATTCCATCCATCACCATTCATTACCAACGCCATCCTTGTCCCCATTACTCGTGTTTTCACTTCGCGCGCACACACACACACACACACACACACACACACACACACACACACACACAGTACAGGGAACCTCTACAAATGGTAAGAAGCAGACAAGAAACATTCAGATATTATGGATCTACAGTAAGAAGTGTGAACGTCGGGGGTAGGGTTGCGAGAGGCAGACCGAAAAAGACCTGAGACGAGGTCATAGAGTGTGACCTCAGGGATAAGGGACTGAATAGGGAGGCTGCCAGAGATCAAGCAGCGTGGAGAGCCATCATGTGACTAAGACCGACGCATGCAAGCTTATTGGAGCTTTTATAAAAGATACGATACGATCACAGTACAAAGCAACTGATTAAGCAGGAAATAACTTAGTGTAGAATCCGAATGCAGTATAGATATCGCTGGGAAATAAGCCAGGAAAGATGTGATAAACTGTAGATTAGCTGGAAAGAATGGAAATCACAGTCCAGTGAGTGTCGACATATAGAGCCATATGGAAATTTATATTAGACCACCGCCATTAAGAAATAAAAGTACCTTTTAACATGAGGCAACGTAAGAACAAGAGAGAGAGAGAGAGAGAGAAAATAAAAACGAAACGACAATGGACGGTATAAAGATTAGTCGAAGTTACATAAGGGTCCCCTACATTATGTGGGAATTTTCTTTATTGCAAGCCCCGCCCCCAATGCGGCGTCTACCTGTCTGCCTCTACCCATTTAAAACCCCTATGCCCAGTCAGCGACCCTCAGTGTCGCTCTTGGTGTGGTGGGGTGTATACCTGCTTCGCTTAGCTCATGGCGCCAGGCCGTCTACCTCTACTTTCACATCTCGCCGCCATACCAACGGTTACCGCCTTAGTTACCCCAATGGTAGGTGGTAGTGTTGACGTGTGCCGCCCAGCTCCGCGGTGCCGCGCTGTCTGGTTATCCACAGCGTACTAATGCACACCAGTCTCGCACTGACAAATGAGGAAGTGAAGGAGCGTTGTGGTGTGGATATGGATGTGACAGAAAGCGTTAGGAGAAATACACAGTTGGGGTGTGAGCTAGAGGGGAGGGCATTGAAGGAGGGGAGGGCACCACTGCTTACCAGATGGAAGCGTCGGTGTAGTGTTAAATGGCCGCCTTGGTTTGAGTTACCCTAAAAACAGATCACGAGACAAAAACGCTTTCACTGAGCGACCGTGGATCTCCAGCTGAAAGTATATTGATGGTTAAATAGTAGTGATATGTACGTTGGTCTGCTGTAACATCACATATTAGTTCTGTAGTGTGTTTTTATGAGCAAAGTGCAAACACCAGTAGATTACATGACCTCCCCCCCTTTCCTTGCGCGCGCAACCCCCCTCCTACACACATCTACACGCAAGCTAATCAGTTTCCACATCTTAAAGTTGTACAAACCTACCTACGTGCAAGATATACAAGGAAAGTTATTACGAAAATGGTTATGGTCATCATCTTGCTCGTTCATTGGCGAGTTTCCTTAATTGGCCTCTGTGTGTGGTTTATGGCTTCTCTCTAGACTTGAAGGACTTGTATCTCAGTACTTGAAGCTTATTGATTCCTTGTTTTTTATACTGTGATAATTATAGGTCTTTCACAATAACCTGGCCCATTATTTTCGTCCTTCATACATATATCTCCTGGTCCATTTTCTCGTCCTTCATACATACATCTGCCACCCATTTCTGTATTACCTTCACCTTCACTTGGTAGATTTTTGTCCTGTATACCTACTTCGACCATCCATTTCTACTGTACACTCACTTTAAGCTGGTCCAAATTTACGTCTTCCATACAAACTTCACTTATCAATCATTCAGTCAGTCAGACAATCAATCTAACTGTCTACCTGTCTGTCACCAGATGCCTTAATCCCGTCAGGGGTGACCACAAATGAATCACCTCCATGTCACCCTTTCCTCCTCCATATGGCGACCTTCTCTGCAACTCACGCCCCCTTTTCTCACCTCAACCCTTCCTCTCTAACTTCACTCCCCTCCACAGTTTCTCGTATTGAAATAGATAATTTTCTGACCTGAAGTTTCCTTGTCTTGCTTCACTCCTATCCAAAGGCCTCTCGTATTGAAATAGTAATCCTCTCATCTCAAGCCCTCTCCTACTTCTCTCGTCTCCAAAGTCTCTCATATTAAAGGCGATACACTTTCTTAGTATTCTGGTCCACCTCGGTCTCTTAAATTGGTCTCGGGTCCTCAAGGCACAATCAAAAGCTGTAGGTGTTTCGTCTGGGCAATAAAACGATTTCTTTGAGACTTCCCTTCCAGTTTATTGGCTGTAAAATCTACCGTTCTTGAGTTTTCGGTGATACAATACATTTTGTGTTCTGGCATGACATATAAGTTAATTGTGCATCTTTTTTTTTTTCTTTTGAGAGAGAGAGAGTGGGTGAGTGAGTGTGTGCGTGCGTGCGTCCTTTACCGCAGCATTTTGTAAGTAGAAAATGGAAAACTTTGACCAGTTCCCTTTCGCTACCTCAGTCCATGTAATAAGGTGCTGGAATTTCCTATCAGCAAAAGGCATGGTATCACTTTTCTCTCATGTCATCTCAGTTTATATTTTTATTTTTATATTTTCCTTTTCCCTACTTTCATTTATTCTTTCCCCCATTTATATCCTCCACACTCCTACCTTCATTAATTCTTTTCCTCATTGTAATTTCCCTTATCAGGCAAATCACTTAGGATCCTCGCAAGCCTGTACTTAGAGCCGGTAGCATCAGTGGTTATAATCATTCCAAGCAGGAAAATTGTACACTTGAAATACACAGCCTCTTCGACTTATGGTCCTCCTCATTATAAAGGGTGAGGCATAAGTCTGTAGGCATATGGAAAGGACACATCTGAGGTTATACTGTGTGTGTGTGTGTGTGTGTGTGTGTGTGTGTGTGTGTGTGTGTGTGTGTGTGTGTGTGTGTGTTCGTTATCGTGTTCGTGTTCTTGAGGCAGTTCTGCTTCATCACCAAACTAGCTCCCGTAACATCACTAACCAACACCGATGACTGGCACCTCAAATCACTAGCTCCCTCGACCAGTGCCCAGTTATCAAGCCTCTTCCCCTGTATGTTGCTGAGAGGAGAATTGGGTGATATTTTTATAGCCTCGTGACTGACTTGAGATGGCACAGTACTCGTTACCAACAGTGTATCAGGCGCCTTGGTCATAATTCTTAGTCCTTTCGAAGAGATTACATTTAAACGATTCAGTTTAGGTTTAGGATGGACTAACTTGCCTACCTGCTTACCTGCCTGTGTGCCTGCCTGTCTGCCTACCTAATTACCTACCCACTTACCTGTGTGTCCCTGCGTGCCTGCCTGTCTTCCTACCTACCTACCTACCTGTCTACACACACACACACACACACACACACACACACACACACACACAAAGGCTAGGGAGACATGTTTAAGGCTATTTAGTGATGAGATGAACCCCGTGATAAAACTAGCAAGGTTTTGTTTGGTGTGTCCTGCCCTCTGTTTCTCCAACCCACAAACCTGTTTATTTATTTCCACATTAAGACAAACTCCCCATTTACCATATAATTATCGAAGTTCCTATTTATTCTCTTAGTTATTATTTATCTTCTATCTTAATTATCCATAGACTACCCCAAAGCTGTCTCATTATTACCATACTAATCAGATCCACCTCTTTCTCAGACACTCTTTCTCAGTGTAATTATTTATCCCAAAACCAATTTATTCTCAAGCTCAGCTAAACCCACCTTTATGTGTTAGTTTTATGTTTTTCCTTTTTAATATTAACTTGCCTTATTGTGAAACGTTTGGTGGTTATATAAGTGAAGACAAAGGATTAAGTAAGCAGTCCTAAACTCTGGTTGAGACAGAGAACGTTGATAAGGCAAAAGAATGATTATAAATGTATGTCGACCCAGCATCCTAGCCGTCAATTCTCCAAGTCTAGAGAGAGGGCCGAGGGAGCGCAGTGGTGAATGGAGTCAGTGTGGACCGCGAGTGAGCTAAGAGAGGACGGACGCCCCTGTCACTCCCTCCAGGGACAGAGTGTCGCGGCTGTGTTAGTGGTTCGGTTCCTTACTCTCCTGCAGAAGTCTCACCTCGAAGCCTCCTTCCCCTCGTTCACAAGTCTCAAAAGCCTCCTTGAGCACCTACAGCAGTATTTTTCCCCTCCTGCAAAAGTCTCAAAAGCTTCCTTGAGCACCTACAAGTCTCATTCAGTGGCCTACTCCTCCTCCAGAAGTCTCAAAAACCTGGCCTCTCGAGAGTGGGTTAGGCGCGCGACAGGTACGTGCTCGATGGCCCGCCTCACCGCACCTATTACAGTTGGTTGGGGCATCCCCCGTGGATTTTCCAGTGCCTGTTTTTTCTTTTGGAACCTTGGCCTCTTTTGACTCTACACTTACATGTGCAACTACATCCCTTCTCTTTTCTTTTGCTACATTTACATCTGCCAACGACGAGTGACTTCGTTGTGCCCACTCAATGCCTTTACTCACAACTTTATCAAGGGCATCGACAGGGCCTGTAAACTCTTGCTGGTCAAGTGTTGCTCTATACTGGGCAGGGAATACGTCGAGAAAGTTGTCCAAAGCATGGTACAAGGAACAGTCATAGTACCGAGGCTGCAGAGTTCCAATGCGTTTAGCTATACTAGTCAATCGCAGCCAGTATTCAACCAACCGTTCGCCAGGATTACGACGCGCATGTTTTAACGCATGAAATGTAGGTTGGAGAGTTTGTTCTGGGGACAGCAGCGTTGTGAGAATAGATTTAAACCGGTCCCAATCATCATTGACCCTGATAATAAGGTCCTCAATGCTGTCATGTACCCCACCTAGAGTGTACTCCCGGACCACATCAAAGCGACCGGCAATAGTCCACCTAGGTCCCGTAGTCTTACTCTCTATGTCCTGAAGCCATTTGCTAAGGTCTGTTTCTAAGATGACACCAGGATATTCAGGTAATGTGGCAGTTCTACTTGCAGCAAAGCTCTTTAACCCTTTAACGCGGTAGACAGCATCCTTAGCATTATCGGCAATAGCCTGCGATAGTTGGTCGGACAGGGTAGCGATCCCTGCTGCAGCTGCAGCATCAGCCATTTCGAACAGTACTTCGTCTGAGTCTGTGTCTGAATCAAAGTAATGAGCAAAGGAAATTTCGTCTGAACCACTGTAAGAACTAGAGTCGCTACTGAATTCCATACACGAGTGTAAGAACCTAGGTGTGGAACCGCTTAACTCAAAAGTTTAATTAAGCCTTAAATATCCCATTAAGCTGCCACCATTGTCGTGTCCTCCACTCTCTACTTACCCGAGGTATGTTTCGTACTCAGTCTCGCCAAGTACGGTGAATGGCCGCCACTAATGAGTATTGGTAGCGTGTGACAGTAGCAGCGGAGAGTGTGGAGACAAGCCCAGAAGGGACCTGTAACCTCGTAGGTTAGGGCAACAAGATATTAAATACCCCTTTCTGCCCCAGACTCCCTCCTTGACTTCCCAAAAATTAACAGTTCCACACTAAGGTTACAAAACACAGAAACAATTTTTACTTTAATTTTTAACAATCTGCTACAAAGTATTTACACTACTTCAGAACAAATTACACAGTTATAACATTAACTTATTATCCCGAGTCTCATCTCGACACAAGGGAAATTTCAATCACTTATTTACGACTTGACAGCAAGTAAGTACTTGACTTGATAGCCATATAAGGCTTCAGTGGTACCATCTGTCTGTCTGTCTGTCTGTCTCTCTCTCTCTCTCTCTCTCTCTCTCTCTCTCTCTCTCTCTCTCTCTCTCTCTCTCTCTCACACACACACACACACACACACACACACACACACACACACACACACACACACACACAAGATGCAACGGCATACATCAAAGGAAAGCCTGTATCTCAGTCGTATACGTATGCAAGATCATGATATTATTTTTCATACAACAATATACTCACCATCTTTAAATTGTAGAGTGCATGCAATCACAGCCCATATCTTGTCTTTACAAGATCCCTTCATGTACTCAGGATGAGTAATGTCATACAGCACTCTTTGTTGGCGGACAGCCTCTATAAGTTCCTCGGAGGACGACATCGTGAGTACTGTCAAAATGAATTGCTGTGCTGCACGTGTGCAGGAAACTGCGTTTCAAAGACTACGTGGCGCAGGCTGACACAGGTCTGCACCTAAGCTGTGCTGCCCTGTGTGCCCACGTGCGCGCTTACATTTAAAAGAGTGAGATGCAGTTTTCTGCCCTGCTCTGTGCTGCGTTGCCTGTGTCACCTGCGTCTCAATGTGCGCCCTGCCTTACGTCGTAGCGTTCTATATGCTGCTTTCAAGTACTTCTGGCGTTCGCGACTCATTCTCCTATCGTCCCTCGCTCCATATTCGTCTGCCCCACATTCGTCTTCTTCCCTACTCCTCCTTTCTCCGCCTTCCTCCTCTCCCGCTCTACTCCCACTTGACCCAGGCCTCGGTCTGAAGGGGCCGTGTGAGTAAGAGGTGGAGATGACGTCAGGAGCAGCGGTATCTGGGTGGGCGGCAAGTACATGATCGTTGCAAGCCCGACATACGGCCTAATAAAGTTTACGAGGGTAAGGTGACCCAAGGCTCCGGCCTTAGTACACCCCAGAGAGAAAGTTGCCCCAGTGCATCCCTCTCCTGCTGTTCTCCCCTACAGGAGCAACACCGCGCCGACAGTCTCTATATGTGGCGGGGAAGGAGCGGCCTTGTACGCCCTTCAGTTGCTTCTGGTAGGAAAGATCAGCTCCCGGCTACGGCCAGAGTACGTACCAGGATAAAGAGCCCCTGGTATCGTACGTGTAGCTTTTCCCTGCTACGGGAGCAACACCGCGCCAACGGTCTCTATACGTGGCGGGGAAGGAGTGGTCTTGTACGCCCTTCAGTTGCTCTCTGTAAGACGGGTAGGCATCCAGCTCCGGCCGTGGCACGTACCAGGGTAGAGAAGCCCCTGAAGGTAGCCTCAGTACGTACTGGAGAGAGTGTGGCCTCTGTGCCCCTCACTCCAGCTTGTCCCCTACTACGGGAGCAGCACCACGCCGACGTTCTCTATACTTGGCGGGGAAGGAGCGGCCTTGTACGCCCTTCAGTTGCTCCTTGTACGCCGGGTAAGCTCACGGCCACAGCCAACGTACGTACCAGGGTAAGGCGACCCAAGGCTCCGGCCTCAGGACGTACCAGAGAGGACACGAGTGACGTGAGTCCTTCTCCAGCCTCTTCCCCCCTGTGGGAGCCCTTCGTTACCACCCGGGAATATAGCCCCGGAGGTGACACTAGAGTGGTGGCAAGGCCCGATATCGGACCTACCTCCCACGCCTGGGAGATCCTTGTTCCCGCCCGAGTCCCGAAGGAGAAGCTGCCGCAGCCCAGCCCTGTCGGCGCCTCTCCCCCTAGGTGCCCACAGTCCCAGGACACCCAGGCCAGACCCACCGGCTCCCGACGAAGGCGATCCCGGCTCCCTCACTCCACGGAGCCAGAGACGACAGGCCCGACTACTCAGGCTGTTCAGCCCCAGTCCCGAGGGCCACCTCTCAGGTCGAGGCCCCCAGACAGGAGGGCCTCCCTGCACCACACCGACGAGTGTGACCCG